>NW_026909242.1:0-96000 GCF_033115175.1 Lepus europaeus | reverse complement strand
CTAGTTTGTCCGGATATGACTGGATGAAACCAGAAATATCCGTTTTTTTTTTTTTTTTTTTTCTGGGCTAACTCAATCCCATATATTGTTACCGCCTCTGTGTTTGTGTATTCCTGATATTATCCACAGACTTTATTGTTTTCAATCTTTTTTATCAGGGAACATTTAATTTTCTGCTTGGAAACACTAATGGGTTCCACATGGAGACACCAGCTCTACACATTCGTATTTTCTATGGAGAAAGCTAGAGGAACTGCGGCAAACAAACATGATATTTCTGTTTTTATCGATGACATTTCATGCACTTGCCTAATGAAAAGACTTTGCTTTTCTCCAAAACCATTTTTACTGTGATTTTCTCGGTCCATTGCATGCGAATTCCACACCAGTTTCTCCGGATATGAAAGGATAAAAACAGAAATATCCGCTTGTTTTTTGGGTAACTCAATCAGAAATATTGTGAAAGCCTCTGTGTCTGTGTTTTCTGGATATTATCGATGGACTTTATTGTTTTCAATGTTTTTATCAGGGAACATTTAATTTTTTACTGTTGAATCACTAATTGGTTCATCATGGGGATACCAGCTCTACCCATTTGTATTTTCAAGGGAGAAAGCTAGAGGAACTGTGGCAAACAAACATGATATTTCTGTTTGTATCGATGACATTTTATGCACTTGCCTAACAAAAAGACTTTGCTTTTCTCCAAAACCATTTTTACTGTTTTTTTTTTTTTGGTCCATTTCGTACTAATTCAACACCAGTTTGTCTGGATATGACGGGAGGAAACTGGAAATTCCCAGTTTTGTTTTGGCTAACTCAATCCCATATATTGTTACCGCCTCTGTGTTTGTTTCTGTATTCCTGATATTATCCACGGACTTTATTGTTTTGAATGTTTTTATCAGGGAACATTACTTTTGTACCTTGAAACACTAATTGCTTCATCATGGGAACACCAGCTCTACACATTTGTATTTTCTAGGGAGAAAGCTAGAGGAACTGCGGAAAACAAACATGATATTTCTGTTTGTATCGATGACATTTTATGCACTTGCCTAACGAAAAGACTTTGCTTTTCTCCAAAGCCATTTTTACTGTGATTTTCTCGATCCATTGCATACGAATTCCACTCCAGTTTACCGGATATGACTGGATGGAACCGGAAATATCCGGTTTTGTTTTGGCTAACTCAATCCCAGATATTGCAACAGCCTCTGTGTTTGTTTTTTCTGGATATTATCAATGGATTTCATTGTTTTGAAAGTTTTTTATCAGGGAACATTTTATTTTCAGCTTGATACAGTAAATGGTTGCACATGGAGACACCACCTCTACATATTCGTATTTTCTAGGGAGAAAGCTAGAGGAACTGCGGCAAACAAACATGATATTTCTGTTTGTATCGATGACATTTTATGCACTTGCCTAACGAAAAGACTTTGCTTTTCTCCAAAACCATTCTTACTATGATTTTCTCGGTCCATTGCATATGAATTCCGAAACACTTTGTCCGGATATGACTGGATGAAACCAGAAATATCCGGTTTTTGTTTTGGCTAACTCAATCCGAAATATTGTGAAAGCCTCTGTGTTAGTTTTATCTGGATATTATCGATGGACTTAATTGTTTTCCATATTTTTATCAGGAACTTTTTATTTTGAGCTTAGATACAGTAATTGGTTTCACATGGAGACACGAGCTCTACATATTCGTACCAGCGTGTCCAGATATGACTGGATAAAAAGAGAAATATCCGGTTTTGTTTTGGCTAACTCAATACGAAATTTTGCTACAGCTTCTGTGTTTGTTTTTTCTGGATATTATCGATGGACTTTAGTGTTTTGAATGTTTTTTATCAGGGAACATTTAATTTTCTACCGTAGAGACACTAATTGGTTCATCATGGGGACACCAGCTCTAAACATTCGTATTTTCTAGGGAGAAAGCTAGAGGAACTGCGGCAAACAAACATGATATTTCTGTTTGTATAGATGACATTTTATGCACTTGCCTAACGAAAAGACTTTGCTTTTCTACACAACCATTTTTACTGTGATTTTCTCTGTCCATTTCATACGCATTCCACACAAGTTTGTCTGGATATGACTGGATCAAACCAGAAATATCCAGTTGTGTTTTGGCTAACTCAATCACAGATATTGCTAGAGCGTCTATATTTGTGTATTCTGGATATTATCAACGGACTTTATTGTTTTGAATGTTTTTTATCGGGGAACATTTTATTTTGAGCTTGGATACAGTAATTGGTTCCACATGGAGACACCAGCTCTACATATTCTTATTTTATAGAGATAAAGGTAGAGGAACTGCGGCAAACAAACATGATATTCCTGTTTGTATCGATGAGATTTTATGCACTTGCCTAACGAAAAGACTTTGCTTTTTTCCAAAACCATTTTCAACTCTGATTTACCCGGTCCATTGCATACGAATTCCAAACCACATTTTCCGATTATGACTGGATGAAAAAAGAAATATCCGTTTGTGTTTAGGCTAACTCATTCTGAAATATTGCTACAACATATGTGTTCTTGTTTTCTGTATATTATCGATGGACTTATTGTTTTGAATGTTTTTATCAGGGAACATTTAATTTTGTACCCTTGTAACACTAATTGTTTCTTAATGGGAACACAAGCTCTACACATTCGTATTTTCTAGGGAGAGAGCTAGACGAATTACAGCAAAAAAAACATGATATTTCAGTTTGTATAGATGACATCTAGAGGAACTGCGGCAAACAAACATGATATTTCTGTTTGTATAGATGACATTTTATGCACTTGCCTAATGAAAAGACTTTGCTTTTCTCCAAAATCATTTTTATTGTGATTTTCTCCTTCCTTTGCATACGAATTCCACACCACTTTTTCCGGATATGACTCGATAAAACCAGAATTATCCGGTTGTGTATTGGCTAACTGATTCCCTGATATTGCTGCAGCCTCGGTGTTTGTGTATTCCTGATATTGTCCACAGACTTTATTGTTTTGAATGTCTTCTATCACAGAACATTTAATTTCTCCTGCGAAAAACTAATTGTTTCCACATGGAGACAACAGCTCTACACATTCGTATTTTCTAGGGAGAAATCTAGTTGGAACTGCGGCAAACAAACATGATATTTCTGTTTTTTTAATGATATTGTATGCACTTGCCTAAAGAAAATATGCTGCTTTTCTCCAAAACCATTTTTAATGTGATTTTCTCGGTCCATTACATACGAATTCCACACCACTTTGTCCGGATATGACTGGATGAAACCAGTAATATTGGTTTTTTTTTTTTGCCTAACTCAATCCGAAATATTATGAAAGCCTCTGTGTTTGTGTATTCCTGATATTATTCACAGACTATATTTTTTATGAATTTTTTTTCAGTGCACATTTAATTTTGTTCTTGGAAACACTAATTGGTTCCACATCTCGACAGCAGCTCTACACATTCGTATTTTCTAGGGAGAAAGCTAGAGGAACTGTGGCAAACAAACATGATATTTCTGTTTTTATAGATGACATTTTATGCACTTGGCTAACGAAAAGACTTTGCTTTTCTCCAAAACCATTTTTACTATGATTTTTACAATCCATTGCATAGGAATTCCACACCAGTTTGTCCACATATGACTGGATGAAACCAGAAATATCCGGTTGTGTTTTGGCTAAATCAATCCCAGATATTGCTACAGCCTCTGTGTATGTGTATTCCTGATATTATACACGGATTTTATTATTTTGGAAGTTTTTTATCAGGGAACATTTAGTTTTGTCCTTGGAAACACTAATTGGTTCCACATGGAGACACCAGCTCTACACATTCGTATTTTCTAGGGAGAAAGCTAGAGGAGCTGTGGCAAACAAACATGATATTTCTGTTTGTATAGAGGACATTTTATGCACTTGCCTAATGAAAAGACTTTGCTTTTCTCCAAAACCATTTTTACTGTGATTTTCTCGGTCCATTGCAAACGAATGCCACACCAGTTTTTCCGGATATGACTGGATGAAAACGGAAATATCCGGTTTTGTTTTGACTAACTCAATCCCAGATATTGCTACAGCCTCTGTGTTTGTGTATTCCTGATATTATCCACAGACTTTATTGTTTTGATTTTTTTTCAGGGAACATTTAATCTTGTGCTTGGAAACACTAATTTGTTCCACATGGAGACACCAGCTCTACACATTCGTATTTTCTAGGGAGAAAGCTAGAGGAGCTGTGGCAAACAAACATGATATTTCTGTTTGTATAGAGGACATTTTATGCACTTGCCTAATGAAAAGACTTTGCTCTTCTCCAAAACCATTTTTACTGTGATTTTCTCGGTCCATTGCAAACGAATGCCACACCAGTTTTTCCGGATATGACTGGATTGAAACGGAAATATCCGGTTTTGTTTTGACTAACTCAATCCCAGATATTGCTACAGCCTCTGTGTTTGTGTATTCCTGATATTATCCACAGACTTTATTGTTTTGATTTTTTTTCAGGGAACATTTAATCTTGTGCTTGGAAACACTAATTTGTTCCACATGGAGACACCAGCTCTACACATTCGTATTTTCTAGGGAGAAAGCTAGAGGAGCTGTGGCAAACAAACATGATATTTCTGTTTGTCTAGATGACATTTTATGCATTTGCCTAACGTAAAGACTTTGCTCTTCTCCAAAACCATTTTTACTGTGATTTTCTCGGTCCATGGCACACTAATTCCACATCACTTTATCCGGATATGACTGCATGAAACCAGAAATACCTGGTTTTTTTTTTTTTTTTTTGGCTAACTCAATCCCAGATATTGCTACAGACACTGTATTTGTGTTTTCTGGATATTATCAACGGACTTCAGTTTTTTTCAATGTTTTTTTATCCGGGAACTTTTCATTTTGAGCTTGGATACAGTAATTTGTTCCACATGGAGACACCAGCTCTACATATTCGTATTTTCTAGGGAGGAAGCTAAAGGAAATTTGACAAACACACATGATATTTCTGTTTGTATAGATGCCATTTATGCACTTTCCTATCGAAAAGCATTTGCTTTTCTCCAAAATCATTTTTACTGTGATTTTCTCGGTCCATTTCATACGAATTGCACACCAATTTGTCCAGATATGACTGGATGAAACCGGAAATATCCGATTTGTTTTGGCTAACTTAATCCGAAATATTGCTACAACCTCTGTGTTTGTGTTTTCTGGATATTATCGATGGTCTTATTGTTTTGACTGTTTTTATCAGTTAACATTTAATTTTGTACCGTTGAAACACTAATTGCTTCATCATGGGGACACCAGCTCTACACATTCATTTTCTAGGGAGAAAGCTAGAGGAACTGCTGCAAACAAACATGATATTTCTGTTTGCATAGATGACATTTTATGCACTTGCCTAACGAAAAGACTTTGCTTTTATAGAAAATCATTTTTACTGTGATTTTCTCAGTCCATTGCATACGAACTCCACACCACATTTCCAGATATGACTGGATGAGACCGGAAATATCTCGTTTTGTTTTAGCTAAGTCAATCCCAGATATTGCTACAGCCTCTGTGTTTGTGTTTTCTGGATATTATCCACAGACTTTATTCTTTGGAATGTTTTTTATTGGGGAACATTTTATTTTGAGCTTGGATACAGTAATTGGATCCACATGGAGACCCCAGCTCTACATATTCGTATTTTCTAGGGAGAAAGCTAGAGGAACTGCGGCAAACAAACATGATATTTCCATTTGTATCGATGACATTTAATGCACTTGCCTAAAGAAAAGGCTGCTTTTCTCCAAAACCGTTTTTACTGTGATTTTTTGGTCCACTGCATGCGAATTCCACACCACTTTGTCCGGATGTGACCTGATGAAACCGGAATTTTCCAGTTGTGTTTTGGCTAACTCAATCCGAAATATTTCTACAGCCTCTGTGTTTGTGTTTTCTGTATATTATCGATGGATTTATTGTTTTGAATGTTTTTATCAGGGAACATTTAATTTTGTACCGTAGAAACCCTAATTGTTTCATTATGGGCACACCAGCTCTACACATTCGTATTTTCTAGGGAGAAAGCTAGAGGATCTGTGGCAAATGAACATGATATTTTTGTTTGTATCGATGGCATTTTATGCACTTGCCTAACGAAAAGACTTTGCTTTTCTCCAAAACCATTTTACTGTGATTTTCTCGGTCCATTGCATACGAATTCCACACCACTTTGTAAGATATGACTGGATGAAACCGGAAATATCTGGTTTTGTTTTTGCTAACTCAATCCCAGATATTGCTACAGCCTCTGTGTTAGTTTTTTTTCTGAATATTAACAATGGACTGTATTCTTTTGAATGTTTTTTATCAGGGAACATTTAGTTTTGTGCTTGGAATCACTAATTGTTTCCACATGGAGACACCAGCTCTACACAGTCGTATTTTCTAGGGAGAAATCTAGAGGAACTGTGGCAAACAAACATGATATTTCTGTTTGTATAGATGACATTTTATACACTTGCCTCACGAAATGAATGCATTTCTCCAAAACCATTTTTACTGTGATTTTTTCAGTCCATTGCATATGAATTCCACAAAACTTTGTCCAGATATGACTTGAT
This sequence comes from Lepus europaeus, assembly GCF_033115175.1. Lineage (NCBI taxonomy): Eukaryota > Metazoa > Chordata > Mammalia > Lagomorpha > Leporidae > Lepus > Lepus europaeus. Next base: position 89,374 of record NW_026909242.1, on the reverse strand, counting down.
GAAAGCAGAAATATCCAGTTGTGTTTTGGCTAACTCAATCCGAAATATTGTGAAAGCATCTGTGTTTGTGTTTTCTGGATATTATTGATGGACTTTATTGCTTTGAATGTTTTTATTAGGGAACATTTAATTTTGTTCTTGGAAACACTAATTAGTTCATCATGGGAACACCAGCTCTACACATTCGTATTTTCTAGGGAGAAAGCTAGAGGAACTGTGGCAAACAAACATGATATTTCTGTTTTTATAGATGACATTTTATGCACTTGGCTAACGAAAAGACTTTGCTTTTCTCCAAAACCATTTTTACTATGATTTTTACAATCCATTGCATAGGAATTCCACACCAGTTTGTCCACATATGACTGGATGAAACCAGAAATATCCGGTTGTGTTTTGGCTAAATCAATCCCAGATATTGCTACAGCCTCTGTGTATGTGTATTCCTGATATTATACACGGATTTTATTATTTTGGAAGTTTTTTATCAGGGAACATTTAGTTTTGTCCTTGGAAACACTAATTGGTTCCACATGGAGACACCAGCTCTACACATTCGTATTTTCTAGGGAGAAAGCTAGAGGAGCTGTGGCAAACAAACATGATATTTCTGTTTGTATAGAGGACATTTTATGCACTTGCCTAATGAAAAGACTTTGCTTTTCTCCAAAACCATTTTTACTGTGATTTTCTCGGTCCGTTGCAAACGAATGCCACACCAGTTTTTCCGGATATGACTGGATGAAAACGGAAATATCCGGTTTTGTTTTGACTAACTCAATCCCAGATATTGCTACAGCCTCTGTGTTTGTGTATTCCTGATATTATCCACAGACTTTATTGTTTTGATTTTTTTTCAGGGAACATTTAATCTTGTGCTTGGAAACACTAATTTGTTCCACATGGAGACACCAGCTCTACACATTCGTATTTTCTAGGGAGAAAGCTAGAGGAGCTGTGCCAAACAAACATGATATTTCTGTTTGTATAGAGGACATTTTATGCACTTGCCTAATGAAAAGACTTTGCTCTTCTCCAAAACCATTTTTACTGTGATTTTCTCGGTCCATTGCAAACGAATGCCACACCAGTTTTTCCGGATATGACTGGATGAAAACGGAAATATCCGGTTTTGTTTTGACTAACTCAATCCCAGATATTGCTACAGCCTCTGTGTTTGTGTATTCCTGATATTATCCACAGACTTTATTGTTTTGATTTTTTTTCAGGGAACATTTAATCTTGTGCTTGGAAACACTAATTTGTTCCACATGGAGACACCAGCTCTACACATTCGTATTTTCTAGGGAGAAAGCTAGAGGAGCTGTGGCAAACAAACATGATATTTCTGTTTGTCTAGATGACATTTTATGCATTTGCCTAACGTAAAGACTTTGCTCTTCTCCAAAACCATTTTTACTGTGATTTTCTCGGTCCATGGCACACTAATTCCACATCACTTTATCCGGATATGACTGCATGAAACCAGAAATACCTGTTTTTTTTTTTTTTTTGGCTAACTCAATCCCAGATATTGCTACAGACACTGTATTTGTGTTTTCTGGATATTATCAACGGACTTCAGTTTTTTTCAATGTTTTTTTATCCGGGAACTTTTCATTTTGAGCTTGGATACAGTAATTTGTTCCACATGGAGACACCAGCTCTACATATTCGTATTTTCTAGGGAGGAAGCTAAAGGAAATTTGACAAACACACATGATATTTCTGTTTGTATAGATGCCATTTATGCACTTTCCTATCGAAAAGCATTTGCTTTTCTCCAAAATCATTTTTACTGTGATTTTCTCGGTCCATTTCATACGAATTGCACACCAATTTGTCCAGATATGACTGGATGAAACCGGAAATATCCGATTTGTTTTGGCTAACTTAATCCGAAATATTGCTACAACCTCTGTGTTTGTGTTTTCTGGATATTATCGATGGTCTTATTGTTTTGACTGTTTTTATCAGTTAACATTTAATTTTGTACCGTTGAAACACTAATTGCTTCATCATGGGGACACCAGCTCTACACATTCATTTTCTAGGGAGAAAGCTAGAGGAACTGCTGCAAACAAACATGATATTTCTGTTTGCATAGATGACATTTTATGCACTTGCCTAACGAAAAGACTTTGCTTTTATAGAAAATCATTTTTACTGTGATTTTCTCAGTCCATTGCATACGAACTCCACACCACATTTCCAGATATGACTGGATGAGACCGGAAATATCTCGTTTTGTTTTAGCTAAGTCAATCCCAGATATTGCTACAGCCTCTGTGTTTGTGTTTTCTGGATATTATCCACAGACTTTATTCTTTGGAATGTTTTTTATTGGGGAACATTTTATTTTGAGCTTGGATACAGTAATTGGATCCACATGGAGACCCCAGCTCTACATATTCGTATTTTCTAGGGAGAAAGCTAGAGGAACTGCGGCAAACAAACATGATATTTCCATTTGTATCGATGACATTTAATGCACTTGCCTAAAGAAAAGGCTGCTTTTCTCCAAAACCGTTTTTACTGTGATTTTTTGGTCCACTGCATGCGAATTCCACACCACTTTGTCCGGATGTGACCTGATGAAACCGGAATTTTCCAGTTGTGTTTTGGCTAACTCAATCCGAAATATTTCTACAGCCTCTGTGTTTGTGTTTTCTGTATATTATCGATGGATTTATTGTTTTGAATGTTTTTATCAGGGAACATTTAATTTTGTACCGTAGAAACCCTAATTGTTTCATTATGGGCACACCAGCTCTACACATTCGTATTTTCTAGGGAGAAAGCTAGAGGATCTGTGGCAAATGAACATGATATTTTTGTTTGTATCGATGACATTTTATGCACTTGCCTAACGAAAAGACTTTGCTTTTCTCCAAAACCATTTTACTGTGATTTTCTCGGTCCATTGCATACGAATTCCACACCACTTTGTAAGATATGACTGGATGAAACCGGAAATATCTGGTTTTGTTTTTGCTAACTCAATCCCAGATATTGCTACAGCCTCTGTGTTAGTTTTTTTTCTGAATATTAACAATGGACTGTATTCTTTTGAATGTTTTTTATCAGGGAACATTTAGTTTTGTGCTTGGAATCACTAATTGTTTCCACATGGAGACACCAGCTCTACACAGTCGTATTTTCTAGGGAGAAATCTAGAGGAACTGTGGCAAACAAACATGATATTTCTGTTTGTATAGATGACATTTTATACACTTGCCTCACGAAATGAATGCATTTCTCCAAAACCATTTTTACTGTGATTTTTTCAGTCCATTGCATATGAATTCCACAAAACTTTGTCCAGATATGACTTGATGAAAGCAGAAATATCCAGTTGTGTTTTGGCTAACTCAATCCGAAATATTGTGAAAGCATCTGTGTTTGTGTTTTCTGGATATTATTGATGGACTTTATTGCTTTGAATGTTTTTATTAGGGAACATTTAATTTTGTTCTTGGAAACACTAATTAGTTCATCATGGGAACACCAGCTCTACACAATCGTATATTCTAGGGAGAATGCTAGAGGAACTGCGGCAAACAAACATGATATTTCTGTTTGCATCGCTGACATTTTATGCACTTGTCTCACGAAAAGACTTTGCTTTCTCCAAAACCATTTGTATTGTGAGTTTCTCGGTCCAGTGCATACGAATTCCAAACGATTTTTTCCAGATATGACTGGATGAAACCAGAAATATCCGGTTGTACTTTGGCTAACTCAAGGCGAAATATTGTTAAAGTTTCTTTTTTTGTGTTTGCTGGATATTATCGATGGATTTTATTGTTTTGAATGTTTTTTATCGGAGAACATTTTATTTTGAGCTTGGATACAGCAATTGGTTCCACATGGAGACACTAGCTCTACGTATTTGTATTTTTTAGGGAGAAAGCTAGAGAAACTGCGGCAAACAAACATGATATTTCTGTTTGTATAGAGGACATTTTATGCACTTGCCTAACGAAAAGACTTTGCTTTTCTCCAAAACCATTTGTACTGTGATTTTCTCGGTCCATTGCTTACGAATTCCACACCAGTTTGTCCGGATATGAAAGGAAGAAAACAGAAATATCCTGTTTTGTTTTGGCTAACTCAATCAGAAATACTGTGAAAGCCTCTGTGTTTGTGTTTTCTGCATATTATCCATGGACTTTATTTTTTTGAATGTTTTTATCAGGGAACATTTAATTTTGTACCATAGAAACACTAATTGGTTCCTCATGGGAACAGAAATATCATATTTGTTTGTCGCAGTTCCTCTAGCTATCACCCTAGAAAATACGAATGTGTAGAGCTGGTGTCTCCATGTGGAACCAATTAGTGATTCCAAGCACAAAATTAAATGTTCCCTGATAAAAAGCATTCAAAACAATAAAGTCCGTAGATAATATCAGGATTACTCAAACACAGAGGCTGTAGCAATATCTGGGATTGGGTTAGCCAAAACACAACCGGATATTTCCGGTTTCATCCAGTCATATCCGGGAGACTGTTGTGGAATTCGTATGCAATGGATCGAGAAAATCACAGTACAAATCACAGTACAAATAGTTTTGGAGAATAGAAAAGTCTTTTGGTTAGGCAAATGCATAAAATGTCATCGAAACAAACAGAAATATCATGTTTGTTTGCTGAAGTTCCTCCAGCTTCCTCCCTGGAAAATATGAATGCGTAGAGCCGGTGTCCCCATGATGAACAAATTAGTGTTTCTACGGTACAAAATTAAATGTTCCCTGATAAAAATATTCAAAACAATAAAGTCCATCGATGATATCCAGAAAACACAAACACAGAGGCTTTCACAATATTTCGGATTGAGTTACCCAAAATACCACCGGATATTTCTGTTTACATCCAGTGATATCCGGACAAACTGGTGTGGAATTCCTATGCAATGGACCGAGAAAATCACAGTAAAAATGGTTTGGAGAAAAGCAAAGACTTTTTGTTAGGCAAGCGCATAAATGTCATCTATACAAACAGAAATATCATGTTTGTTTGCCGCAGTTCCTCTAGCTTTCTCCCTAGAAAATACGATTATGTTAAGATGGTGTATCCATGTGGAACCAATTACTGTATCCAAGCTCAAAATAAAATATTCCCCGATAAAAAATATTCAAAACAATAAAGTCCATGGATAATATCAGGAATAAACAAACACAGAAATCACGTAAGCCTTTTGTACTTTCCCATGGTAATGCCTTAGAGAAACATACTGTCTCTTCTCACTAACATAATCTTTATATTATCTTGGCATGTCCCTGCTCTTTGATCAAGGCATCCTACTCCACGTGGTATTGTGGAGTTGAGGCTTTCTTTGAGATTGCTGGGGTTAGAGGAGTAAAAACAGCAGGATAAGTGGAAGCCTTTTTTAGCCACTGAGTCTGCACATTAAAGACAGAGATCCCACATAATATATATATTTTTAAATTAATTAATTTTCTATGCCATTTCCAATTTAACACCAGGTTGTTTTTTTCATTTCCAATTATCTTTATATACAGAAGCTCGATTCAGTATATAATTAGTAAAGATCTCATCAGTTTGTACCCACACAGAAACACAAAGTGTAAAAATACTGTTTCAGTACTAGTTATAACATCACTGCACATTAGACAACACATTAAGGACAGATCCCACATGGGATGTAAGTATACAGTGACTCTTTTTGCTGACTTAACAATTTGACACTCCTGTTCATGGCGTCAGTAATCTTCCTAGGCTCTAGTCATGAGTTGGAAGTGGAAGTTCTCTCCTCCCTTCAGAGAAAGGTACCTCCTTCTTTGATGGCCCTGTTCTTTCCACAGGGATCTCACTCACAGATATCTTTCATTTAGGTGTTCTTCTTTTTTTTTTCTTTTCCATGGTATCTTGGCTTTCCCTGCCTACAACACTCTCATGGGCTCTTCAGTCAGATCCGAATGCCTTAAGGGCTGATTCGGAGGCCAGAGTGTTGTTTAGGACATCTGCCATTCTATGAGTCTGCTGAGTATCCCACTTAAAATTTTTATTTCCTTTTTGAACTTATTTCCTTTTGAAATTTGATTTCAGCACTATGATACAAATTTCATGCATTTCATTTTTAAAGACTTATTTATTTATTTTAAAGTTAGAGTTACACAGAGAAGGAGAGACAGAGAGAAAGAGGTCTTCCATCCACTGGTTCACTCCCCAGTTGGCTGCAATGGCTGGAGCTGTACTGATCTGAATCCAGGAGCCAGGAGCTTCTTCCAGGTCTCCCATGTGGGTGCAGGGGCCAAGGACTTGGGCCATCTTACACTGCCTTCCCAGACCAGAGAAGAGAGCTGGATCAGAAGTGAAGCAACTGGGATTTGAACTGGTGCCCATATGGGATGCCAGCACTGCCGGTGGCTGCTTCATCTGCTAAACCACAACACTGGTCCCTCATGTATTTCTTATATATAGATTCAGGGACAGAGTGATACTTCCCATCCTACCCTCCCTCCTGCCCACAATCCCAACCTTCTTCCTCCTCCCTCTCCTATTCTCACTCTTAATTTTTACAAAGATCTATTTTCAGTTAACCTTACACTCATAAGATTAACACTACACTAAGTAAAGGGTTCATCAAATAGAAGAAAAAAAAAATGTTCCTCAACAGTCAAGACAAGGGATGCAAACAATCGTAGAAGCTCAAAATATCAATTTTACTCTTTTTTAACTTTTATTTAATGAATATAAATTTCCAAAGTACAGCTTATGGATTACAATGGCTTCCTCCTCCCAAAACATCCCTCCCACCCGCAACCCTCCCCTCTCCTGCTCCCTCTCCCCTTCCATTCACATCAAGATTCATTTTCAATTCTCTTTATATACAGAAGATCAATTTAGTATATATTAAGTAAATATTTCAACAGTTTGCACCCACATAGAAACACAAAGTGAAACATAATGTTTGAGTACAAGTTATAGCATTAAATCACAATGTACAGCACATTAAGGACAGAGATCCCACATGAGGAACAAATGCACAGTGACTCCTGTTGTTAACCCAACAAATTGACACTCTAGTTTATGGCGCCAGTAACCCCCTAGGCTCTCGTCATGAGTTGCCAAGGCTATGGAAGCCTTCCAAGTTTGCCAACTCTGATCATATTTAGACAAGGTAATAAAAGACAGAGTGAGGATAGTAACCAATGATCCTAAGAGTGGCATTTACCAGGTCTGAACAATTATACAGCATTAAGTGGGGAAGAGGACCAGCAGTACATACAGGTTGGGAGTAAAGCCATTGGTGGTAGAAGTTATGATTACAAGGGAATGAGGCCCAAGTGCGCTAGACAAGGTCTAGAACAATGGACAGAGTCATTATTAGAGGAGCTAAGAAAGGTGCTATCTAAGCTACAATTAAGTTTTCTGATTGAGAGGCAAATAGAACCTGATAGAAGGGGCTTGATAATAATCTGTTGGGCTTTAGGCCTTGAAAGTTAAGAGGCCCAGACCTATCTATCTCTTCACATGGGGTACATCCTAAGGGAGGTGTGAACCTCCTAGGGGAAGGCACACTGTTGACTTTCATTACTTAGCTAGCTTGGGAGGAGAGCTGGCCAGGTAAAGGCAGGGGGCATTTCTAACAAGAAATTTACAGTTCTGCCTGCAATGTTGCTGACCCTACTTGACCATACCCTCAGCTGCAGTGGTCACTTTGGAAGTTGGGCTGAGTGAAAGGCTTTTCAGCTTAGAGTCAATAAGATCTGTGGCTCTGACCTGGGCATCCTTTGACTCCAGGGCAGGTCCATTTGCAGTGATCCAACTCTTGGCAGAGCTGCCAGGGCTCTTCACAAGCTGACTTCTGCTGAAGCCCAGGCTTACCACATTGAAAGCCACTGCAGTGGACTGGCCTGTTGGGTCTCCTTGAGGGCAGATCACTGTACAGATCAACCATTAATAGGCCTGCCACCCATTGCTTCTGATGCCTAGCTTTCTTTTCCTCCTGGTTTGTGTTAAAGCAGACCAGAGGATGCAAGTCAAGGGAGTGCCCAAGTCCCATCTCTAATCTTCGGTGGCCTGAACTACAAGTCTATAGTCACAGGCATGTTCTGTAGTAGTTTTTCAAAGGTAGACAATGCCCATGAGGAGAATTATATTCTCACTTTAAGACTTTCTTTCCCTTTGGTCTGAAAGGGAGGTTTTTTCTACTTACTGTTAACTTCACTGATGGCGAAATAAATCTAGCTATGAAATTATAATTTAAACTCTTATTTTGGCTATGCTATTACAGAAAAATGTTAGCCATCTCTTTTATAAGGTCTAAAGATTAAATTGTGCGTCCTCAACCGATGGCTCGGATAGGTGTAAGAATCAAAGGGATCACACAAACAAGACAAGTGTCTGCTAATACTAACTGATAGAATCAAAAAGGGAGAGAAAGATCCAACATGGGAAATGGGATACACAGCAGACTCATAGAATGGCAGACGTCCTAAACAACACGCTGGCCTCAGAATCAGCCCTTAAGGCATTTGGATCTGGCTCAAGAGCCCATGAGAGTTTGTAGGCATGGAAAGCCAAGACACCATGGAAAAGAAAAAAAAAGAAGAACATCTAAATGAAAGATCTCTGTGAGTGAGATCCCAGTGGAAAAACGGGGCCATCAAAGAAGGAAGTACCTTTCTCTGAAGGGAGGAGAGAACTTCCACTTTGACTATGACCCTATCGGAATAAGATCAATGTCAGCGAACTCTAAAGGCTTCCATAGCCCTGGCAACTCATGACTAGAGCCTAGGGAGATTACTGACGCCATGAACAGGAGTGTCAAATTGTTAAGTCAGCAACAGGAGTCACTGTGTACTTACATCCCATGTGGGATCTGTCCTTAATGTGTTGTCTAATGTGCAGTGATGCTATAACTAGTACTGAAACAGTATTTTTACACTTTGTGTTTCTGCGTGGGTACAAACTGATGAGATCTTTACTAATTATATACTGAATCGATCTTCTGTATTTGAAGATAATTGGAAATGAAAAAAAAAAAAAAACCCCTGGTGTAAAATTGGAAATGGCATAGAAAATTAATTAATTTTTTTAAAAAATATTATGTAGGATCTCTGCTTTAATGTGCTGTACACTCTTAATTAATGCTATAACTAGTACTCCAACAGTATTTTTTTTTCACTTTGTGTTGCTATATGGGGGCAAACTGTTGAAATCGTTACCTAATATATACTAAACTGATCTTCTGTATATAAAGAAAATTGAAAATGAATTATGATGTGATTGGAAGGGGAGAGGGAGCGGGAAAGGGGAGGGTTGTGGGTTGGAGGGAAGTTTTGGGAGGGGGAAGCCATTGTAACCCATAAGAAGTACTTTGGAAATTTATATTCATTAAATAAATGTTTAATTTTTAACAAAATAAATAAATTGTGCGTCCTACAGATTCCTTTATAATAGAATTAGTTTCCTACTTTGAAGCGAATAGAGAAATGAAAGAACAAGTTGGGCTTAGAATAGAGAAATGAGGGAGCAAGTCCTAGATCGCTTGCTGACAATAGCAATATCACATGAATACTTAGCAGTTTCAACCATTAGTTAACAACTTAAGAAAACATTTGCCAAAAGGTCAAATGCCTTCTATAAATTTTAAGAATCATGTATTTGAAAACACCTCTTAAATATCTAACATGGAGTAGTTTGTTTAACCTGTAAACTTAAGCACAACCATATAAAATGTTTTTAGTTTCTTTCTACCAACAAGTATAAAACATGATACAGAGATTCAGGTCCCATGAATTAAAATGTATCTTTGATTAATTTTAGCAGCTTAAATTTATGGACAATCTTATTTATAAGCCAATTAAAATAAAATTCTTAATAAAATTTCCCCATGTGGACATACAATATGTACACACATATAACAAAACATAATAGACCAATATAGCAATTTTCATAATACCTTTTAAAAATCTTTAACTCTTTTTATAGATTGCCAATTGATTTGAATTACTTTTTGTTTTTAGTAACCTCAGTTAACCATACTTTCTCTCAGGTGGTACTGATAATACATTATTGCCTTCATCTGTTTACAGAGCCATCCCAAAGTACTGAATACAATAGAAGTGGCTGGAAAAAGTCCATAGGAACCTAGAAGAGGACAGCTAAACACAGAACCAACAACACTTTAGTTTTATAAGCAGCAAATCATATATAACTGTGGATGACAAAAGACTTTAAGTTGCCATATATAAAATTCTCAACCAACAAGAGGCACTTGCTTACTTCACAGTATTTTTGAAAGCACCTGTAGGATTTTACAAGTATTTAACCCTTTAGGCCTCTGGGGCTTTCTCATTAAGATAACTATCATGTCTAGTAACACAAGATCATTACACTTTTAATTCTCAAACATTTGTATTAATAGAATTTTCAATTACAGAAACTTAAAATTTAGTACCACGTCACATCTTGACAGTACTTCTAATATAATCCAAATGGACTGATTAGTTGGTGTCTCTATAAGATGAGAGACATAGGTCCTTTGATTTTTTCAGTTGGGCCCAAACTGGAAAAACCAAAGTCCAGGATTTACCGGAAATTTTAGAGACCAGATTGTTTGAAACTTTGATTTTTTGAATGCCTGTCAAGAATGCCAACAAGGCTCAAAATCCAAAATATCTCGTTGAAATAAGATTCCTTAAAATCATGACATAACATAGACCATATTTGATCATTGTTACAAGGTGATTATTCAAATCTTTGAAAATAAGCACATATTTAAATAACAGACATCAAGAGATCATAATAGATTATTTTAACACATTGCTTTAACAGAGAATCAGATTTTAATTCTGTGTCAAAGAGAAATTGAGCTTCCTGTGATCTTTTGCTGTGAGGTTTCCTTCCTTTCCCTACTTTCATATTGATGACCAAGTTTCTGTGTTTCTGTGTGTAACACATCTTTAAGCATCTTTTGCTGGGCAGGATGAGTGGCAACAAATTCTTTCAATTTCTGTTTGCTGTGAAAGGTCTTTATTTCACCTTCATTCACAAATGAAAGCTTTGCAGGATTTAATATTCGGGGCTGGCAGTTTTTCTCTCTTAGTACCTGGGCTATATCTCGCCATTCCCTTCTAGCTTGTAGGGTTTCTGATGAGAAGTCAGCCGTGAGTCTAATTGCAGATCCTCTGAGAGTAATCTGGCGTTTCTCTCTTGCACATTTTGGGATCTTTTCTTTGTGTTTCACTGTGGTGAGTTTGATTACGACGTGTCGTGGTGAGGATCTCTTTTGGCCATGTTTATTAGGGGTTCTCTGAGCTTCATGTACTAGGATGTCTCTATCCTTCTCCAAACCTGGGAAATTTTCTGCTAGTATCTCACTAAAAAGGCCTTCTAATCCTTTCTCCCTCTCCATGCCTTCAGGAACTCCTAGAACGCGAATGTTGGGTTTTTTAATAGTATCCTGTAGATTCCGGACAGTATTTTTTAGATTTCTGATTTCTTCTTCTTTTCTTTGATTTGATTGTTTCCTTTCCTGTTCTCTGTCTTCTAATTCCGATATTCTCTCTTCTGCTTCACCCATTCTGTTTTTAAGGCTCTCTAATGTGTTTGTCATTTGATTTATTGAGTTCTTCATTTCATTGTGGTTTTTTGTCACTATCACAGTTTCCTATTCTACTAGTTGTTTCATTTCATTTTGATTCCTCCTTAATATTTCATTTTCATGAGAGAGATTTTCTATCTGGTCCATTAAGGATTTCTGTAATTCAAGAATTTGTTTTTGAGAACTTAATGTTCTTATCAATTTTTTGAGATCTGCTTCTTGCATTTCCTCTATCTCTTCATCTTCATAATCTTGGATTGGGGTGTCTTGTTCATTTGGGGGCATCATAGTGTCTTCCTTGCTCTTGTTACCTCAGTTTCTACGTTTGTTATTTGGCTTGTTGGGGATAATTTATGGTTTTTTTTTGTGGCTGTGGTTTTGTTTTTTTTTTTCATTATGCTATGCCTCTAAGTGGGCTGTCTGCTTTGATGGATCCTTAGAGGCTGTGATGGGTGTGGCCAGAGAGCTCTGTTTGATTGTTCAGGTTTTAGGCTGTGCAAAAAGCGACTCACCCTGATTGTTCTGTCCCTTGCTCCTTGCTGGATCACTCACTCTCTCTCTCTCTCGCTCTTTTTTTTTTTTTGACTCAGTTGGGAAGTGATTTGGCATAGGTGATTTAAATTGAGGGTAGTTGAAATCTGGCCTCTGTGAGTATTCGTTTGATCTACCCCTGGGACCACACAAAGAGTTTATGCAGCCCGCGATGTGTTCTCAATTTTCACCAAAGTTCCATAGTTACTGAGTTTGTGTACTAGTTGGCTGCGCTTTACATATGTAACATGCCACCTGCTCTTTGTTTTGCTCTGTGAGTGAAGAGAGGTTTCTGCCTCCCCCCCCCCCATGTCTTGGGTTTCTGATGTCTTTGTCTTTCCTCCCGTTCATTCCCGCGCTGGCGAGATTCTGTGGATTGTCTCCCACGGTTGGGTTTCCACGCGGTGGGCTCCCTGTAGGTCCTCTGTGTCACGTCCACTAGATCTGGAAGCGATTCCTCTGCAATTTTTTTCTTGAGTCTTTTCCTGAGGCTACAGTAATTCCACTTTTATGAAACTTTATTTTCCCCAACTACAGCGCACATCCTCACTATCTGCCATCTTGGCTCTGCCCCTCAGTATCTCCACTTTTATTAAACTATCTCTCCCCAGACTATCAGTGTGCTCCCTTTCTATTCCACCATCTTTCCGCTCTCTCATATTACCTTTTTTAGGTGCCCTATCGTTACCACAGATCAAGAAAAAACATATGGTATTTATCTTTTTGGGACTGGCTTATTTCACTAAATATAATGGTTTCCAGTTGCATCCATTTTGTTGCAAATGACAGAATTTCATTTTTTTTTACCACTGAGTAGTATTCTATAGTGTATATATACCATAATTTGTTCATGCAGTCATCAGTTGATAGATATCTGGGTTATTCTCTATCTTAGCTATTGTGAATTGAGCTGCAATAAATATGAGGGCATAGATCAATCTTTCATATGTTCATTTCATTTCTTTGAGGTGAATTCCCAAGAGTGGGATGACTGGGTCACATGGTAGGTCTACATTTAGATTTCTGAGGTAGCTCCATGCTGTCTTCCACAGTGACTGTATCAGTTTACTTCCCACCAACAGTGGATTAGGACATCTTTTTGTTGTGCAAAGGTAGGTTGTTTTCACGGCATGCTTCTAAGATATCTATGTCCCTTCCTTCATTTAACCATAGGAACTTCCCTATTTTATTTTCTTACACACAGGGCTCATGCCTGTCTTGCTGTTCAATACCTAAATTATATTATATTGTTACCTGCCTTTTACTTCAAAAGTCATATTGTGCCTGTGCTTTGGTTTTCTAGTACATTCCTGAAATGTTGTTTGTCACTATTGACACAAGCACGTAGAAATACTCTTAGTTGATGTAAAATACTTTACTGTGCTACTAAAACACATTTTATTGTCTACTTATTGATGAGAGTTTAGGTAGTTTTATTTATTACAATTTTCATACTTTGTACAGTGTGTAGTATATGGGTAAAAAAATTATCAGAAAACCTAACTGCAGAGCTGAAAAAGGGAAGGCAGAGCTATTTTAAACACTGAAGTAAAAGAGGAACTGAAATCTAGAGCAGCATGTTACAAGCTAAGGCTTCAAGAGATAAAGAGTATAGAACAATTTTTAGAGCCCTTACTGAGGAGTGACTGTGTTTCCAGTGCCTCAGAGGAAGGCATACAGTGTTTTGGGCATGCAAAAGGCAGTGAGCTAGAACTAAGAGCATGGTAAATGTCCTTAGTAAAAAGGGAATGACAGGGGAACAGAGATAAACAAAGAAGTTGATATTGTGCATGCCTCCCCCGGTAGTCAAAATGGAAAGATACAGCGGAAACACTGTACAGTGTCTGAAGAACATGGTTAATAAAATTCAGCCATGGGATTGGTGGGAGTGCATAAGGAGTCCAGGCAGCAGTACAAAACTCCCTAAAGATAAACTCAGTGAAAACATAAAAACATTCAAACAGTACACAGCAAAGGAGGAGCAACAGAGACAAAGGGGCAGAATTAAGATCATCAAAAGCTTAAAAAAATCAGGGCAACACTGTAGCATAGCCACTTAAGCTGCAGCTTGCAATGGTAGTATCCCATATGAAAGTGTCTACAGAACTTACGAAGTCCCAAGCGAATCATTACTCCACATGTATTTCAATTTGCTGTTTTTTATTTTGATATTTTTCTCATTCTAATTATTAACTTTTACATTGATATTATATATTTTATGTCATTAAAACACTTTCTCATTTAAGGGACTTCATTGCTTCTTGGCTGATACTAAACATGAAGAATATTAAGATACATTTTTATAAAATCAACAGGAAAGGGAGTGACTGAATCAAATAAATATTTGCATTTCCATGATCATGGATTTCAGCACTATTTGCCATAGTCAAGAAAAGGAATTAACCTTCTTATTCTTTGACAGAAATGTGGATAAAGACAACATGGTATCTCTACATAATAGAATATTATTCATACATTAAAATAAAGAATGAAATTCTATCATTGTGAGAACATGGATGGACCTGTAGAACACTATGTTAACTGAAAAAAGTCTGGCACAGAAAGACAAATAACAAATGTCCGTATATTTAGGTAGACTCTAAAAATGTTGATGTCCTCAATGTAGAGAGTAAAATAGTGGAAAACAGACTCTGGGGACAGATAAAGGCATGGAAGAATGGAGAAATGATGATTAATGTGTATGCAAGTGCAGTTGGATAGGAAAATAACCTCTAATGTTCTGTATTGCAAAGACAGCTGTAAGAAAATCTTTCATTAATTGCATAGTTCAGAATTGATAGTAGAGAATATTTTCAATGTTCATAATGTAAAGGAATTATAAATATTTGAGATCATGGATAGGCCAAGTACCCTTATCTGACCATTATATATCCATTCGCTGGTATACTCCCTAATTGGCCACAATGGCTGGAGCTGCACTGATCCGAATCCAGGATTCAGGAGTTTCTTCCAGGTCTCCCACACAGGTGCAGGGCCCAAGGACTTGGGCCATCTTCTACTGCTTTTCCAGGCCATAGCAGAGAGCTGGATTGGTAGTGGAGCAACCGGGACTCTAACGGCTCCCATATGGGATACCGGCACTGCAGGCAGCAGTTTTACCCGCTATCCCACAGCATATTTTAAGGACTTTATTAATACATTGCATTCTCAGGATCACAGCAAATGTGTGATAAATGCCACAACACAATTCTCACATTAAAGTGATCTTAGTACAATGAAACCAGATTCCATGTAGTTCATTGATGCAAACATAATGATACTTCCGTCTCTCCCATCATCACTTCTTTCTTCCAAAATATCACACCTTATACAATGATTTATACAACTAAATGGCAATTAAATTTTCAAAGTGTATTAAGAAAAAATAAAATTTGTGCTATTCATAATCTTTTTCCATTTCAGGAAGATATTAAAATATTTCTTTTTATTAGGCACATTTAATTATAATATCATTTTTCTCTAATGACCTTTTTTTGACATGCAGAGTTAGTGAGAGAGACAGACAGAAAGGTCTTCCTTCCATTGGTTCACTCCCCAAATGGCCACTGTAGCTGGCATGCTGTGCCTATCCGAAGCCAGGAGCCAGGTGCTTCCTCCTGGTCTCCCATGTGGGTGCAGGGCCCAAGCACTTGGGCCATCCTCCACTACCTTCCTGGGCCACAGCAGAGAGCTGGACTGGAATAGGATCAACCAGGACAGAAGCTGGCACTCCAAACAGGACTAGAACCCAAGGTACTGGCGCCACAGGTGAAGGATTAGCCTAGTGAGCTGTAGTACTGGCCTTCTCTAATGACTTTTAACAAAGAAAAATATATATACTCATATATATATATATATATATATATATATATATATATATATAATTTTCCAAAATAAAAATGATGACTATAGGAACATAACATCCCCACAACTTTTCATATATCCCTTTATAATATCTTCCTTCTTTTTTTTTGTCATCCACTACCCTGATTTAGACAATCGCTAGTCTTTTTTCTATGTGAATTAGATTGTATTTTATAAAAAATTTGATAAACAAAAGTCATAAAGTATGTATTTATTTTTAACCATGCTTTAGCTCAATATGCTTTTTCTGAGAATCACCTATGGTGTTGCATGTGTTTTTAAAGTATTCTAATCTTTATTTAAATAAAAAGAACAGCTTTTATATGCTTCATGTATACAATTTTGAGCACATAATGATACTTCCCACCCTTCTTTCCTCCCTTTCTCCTTCAGCCTTCCTTTCTTTTTTTTTCCTTGAATACTTTCAGTAACATACCTTTCAGTTTACTTTAAACAAAACTGTGTGCATCACAATATCAGATTTCAAGACACATAATAAAATAGTCATAATCAAAATAGTTTGACATTGGCACAAAAATAGACATGTGGACCAACAGAAACCCCAGAAACAAATCTATACAGCTACAACCAACTAATCTTTGGCAAATAAAATTAGATCATTCCCTGGAGAAAGGACAGTCTCTTCAGCAAATGATCTTGGGAAAATTTGATATCCACATACAGAATTATGAAACAAGACACCTGCCTTACACCCTATAAAAAAATCAACCCACAGTGCATTGGGAGTCTAAACTTAAGACCTGAAACCATCAAATTACTAGGGGAAAACACAGAGGGAGCACTGAAAGACATTGTCATAGATAAGAACTTCTTGGATAAATCCCAGAAGAACCAGCAATAAAAGCAAAAATAGATAAATGGATTATATCAAGATAAAAGAAGTTTCTCAACAGCAAAGAAAGTATTCAACAAAGTGAAGAGGCAACTGATGGACGGGAGAAACATTTGCAGATTATGCACCTGATAAAGGATCTATATCCAAAATATATAGAGCATGAAAAACTCAATAATGAAACAAATATTTTCAGTTCAGAAATGGGCAGAGGATGGTGCTGTGGCTCAGTGAGTTAAAAACACTGCCTGGAATGTCAGCATCCTTTGTGGCTGCTGGTTCCAGTTTTGGCTATTCTTCCTATCCAGGTCCCTGCTGATGTGCTTGGAAAAACAGAGCAGGATGGCTCAAGTCTTTTGGACATTACACCTGCATGGGAGACTCAGAAAAACCTTGGCTTCTCATTTTGCCCTGGGCTAACCTTGGGGAGTGAATCAGAAGATGGAAGATCTCTCTGTCTCTTATTCTTTCTCTGTAACTCTGCCTTTCAAATAAATAAATTGATTAAAAAACAAAGAAACAAAAAAGAAATGGGCAAAGGACACCAACAGGATGTTTTCAAAGGATTAAATACAAATGGCCAATAGGAAAAATGCACAGGTTCACTAGCCATCAGGGACAATGAGTTATTACCTCATCCTAGTTAGAATGGCTATCATCCAAAAATCAACAAATAAGAAATGATGGTGAAGACGTGGAGAAAAAGGAACCCTAATATTCTTTTGGTGAGGCTATAAACTAGTACAACCATTATGGGTTACTGCACTGAGATTCCTTAGAAATCTGGAAGCAGATCTACCATACAGCCCAACCATTTCACTCCTGGGGATTTACCCAGAGGAAATTAAATCAGCTATGAAACTTACCTGTACCTCTATGTTTATAGCTGCTCAATTCATAATAGCTAAGATACAGAATCAACAAATGTGTCCATCAACTGAAGACTAGATAAAGAAAGAAAGTATACACACACACACACACACACATACACCATGCACTATATATATATATATATATATAGTGGAACACTTCCTATATATACACTTCCTATATATATATATATATATATATATATATATATATATAGGAAGGAAGGAAGGAAGCAAGGATGGAAGGAAGGAAGGAAGGAAGGAAGGAAGGAAGGAAGACTAGTATATATATACACACATATATATAATAGAAAACACACTGTAGAATATATACACACACACACACACACACACTATGGAAAACTACTCAGCCATAAAATAAGAATTAAATCCTCTCTTTTGCAACAAAATGGATGGAATTGGAGATCATTATGCTTAGTGAAATAGATCCAAAAAGAAAAAAATATCATGTTTCCTTGACTTAGTCAATATATAGAGTACAAAAATAGTAACATTTATGAGTGAAATTGACATCTTGAGATTTAATTATTGTTTATAGTCCTTTTGTGTACTCCTGAAGAATAGTGGTCTTTCTGCTTTCTCTGTTGAGAGTTGCTTTCTATTTGTTAAGAGTTCTTTAGTGTAACATTGTTTTAGCATTTGGGGGTCTCTTAAGTTTCCATATGAAGTTTAGGGAAATTTATTTTCTATAACCATGAAGAATATTGTTGGTATTTAGGCTGCAATAGCATTGAACCTGCATATTGCTTTAGGTAGTGTAGATTTTTTTTAGCCAGTGTCTGCAGGAATGAGTAGGGAGGTCATTTCTCTGTGTGCCTGAACTGACAATATGGTTTTACTGTGCACACACCATGGGGGACACTGAGAATCAGTCTTTTTTAACTTTTATTTAATAAACATAAATTTCCAAAGTACAGCTTATGGATTACAGTGGCTTTCTCCCCCCATAACTTCCCTCCCACCTGCAACCCTCTCATCTCCTGCTCCCTCTCCCATTCCATTCGCATCAAGATTCAAATTAGGTAGTGTGGATATATTAATGATATTCATTCTTCTGGAACATGAACATTGAAGATTTTTTTCCATTTTTGTGTCTTCTATTTCTTGCACTACTATTTTGTAAATTTCATTGTAGAGATCTTTCACATACATGGTTAAATTTATCCCAAGGAATTAGAATTTTTTTGAGCTATCATGAATGGCACTGATTATACATGTTCTCTTCAGCCATGGCATTGCTAAATGTAGTTCTGGAAGTTTTAGCAGGAATAATTAGGCAAGAAAAAGAAATCAAAGTCATACAAATTGGAAAGGGAAGTAAGATTATCCCTGTTGGCGGAGGACATGATCCTCTATATGCAGAAACCAAAAGACTACAAAAAGAATACCAGAACTCAATAAGGACGTTTCACAAAGTTGCAGGATATAAAATCAATCAGTCTTGGTTATTGGTCTATTTAGGTTTTCTGTGTCTTTGTGCCTCATTTTGGTAAATTGTATGTGTCCAGAAATCTTTTCTTGTAGATTTCCCAATTTGTTGACATATTGCTGTTTGCATTAATTCCTGATGATTTTTCCCCCTGTGGTATCTGTTGTAATATCTCTTTTTTCAATCTTATTTTATTAATTTGAGTTGTCTCCCTTTTTTGGTTAGTTTATCCAATGGTTTATCAATTTTGTTTATTTTTTTCAATAAAGGTCTTCATTTAATTGATCTTTGTATCATTTTTAACCTCAATTTTGCTTATTTCTCAACATATTTTTATTATTTCTTTCCTTCTACTAAGTTTGAGTTTGGCTTGTTTTTGTTTGTTTAGGTCTTTGAGTTGTATTATTAGGTCATTCACTTGATGCCTTTCCAATTTTGTGATGTAGGAACTAATTGCTATAAACTTTCCTCTTAACACTGCTTTTGGTATGCCACAGTCATTTTGATATGTTGTAGTGTCATCTTCATTCATTTATAGGAATTATAATTTCTCTTTTGATTTCCTTCATGATCCACTGTCCATTAAAGAGCATGTTTTGATGACTCTGTGTATGTGCATATTTTCTAAGGTTTCTTATGTTCTTAATTTCCAATGTTATTCTGTTGTTTTCAGAAAAGATATATGGTGCAATTTTAGTTTATTTTTTCAACTCATTGAACATTTGTTTCATGGCCTGGGATAGGGTCCATCCTAGAAAAAGTTCCATGCCCTAATGAAAAGAATGTGTATTCTGCAGATGTGGGGTGAAATGTTCTGTAGGTATCAATTATATCCATTTGGTCACTACAGTAGATGCATCCCTGTTTATAGTTAAGTTTTATTCATTTTTTAAGGCTACTCTATTGTTGGTTTATATACATTTGAATTGTTCTCACTGTTATAGTTCTCACTGTGTAGTTCTTAAGAAAAGGCCTGTATTTCAAATTGGCTGTACTATTTTATGGCTCTACCTGCTATGACAAAAGTATCCATTTTTCTGATTTTTCTTGATGCATGATAAAGTTATGCTTTAACATGGAAAGCACTCTAATATTTTCATAGTAGAATCTCATGACTGTTTTAATTTGAAATTCCCAAGTAATTTAAGAACACTATTTTCAGTGCTCATTTAACATCTGTGTATCTTCTTGGATAAGCGTCTATTCAAAATTTTGCTCATTTTAAAGTGAGTTGTTTCATTATTGAGTTTTGAGATATTTATTCTGAATGAACATTCTTTCAAAAACATAATTTGCAGATGTTTCTTTCAGTCTGTGATTTGCCGTTTTGTTCTTCTAATATTATGTTTCAAAGATAAATTTTTAAGTACAATGAAGCCTGATCTTGCCCCTCTCTCTCCTCTCCCCTGGTTAATGTCAGATTTAAAAAGCTTTGCCTAACTCAAAATTAGAAAGTTTTTTCTCATTCTTTTTCCATTAAGGGTAAATGTTAAGTTTAGGTAAATTATCTATTTAGTTTAATTTTTCATGTGGTGCAAAGTATAGATCAAGATTGATGTCTTTGCAAATGAATATCCAATTGGTCTAAAACCATTTGCAGAAATGACATCCCAATCACCATTAAACTGCCTTTGCATCTTGGGTAAAGTCAGTTGATTATGTCCATGGCAATCTTTTTTCAGACTTCCTGTCCTGTTTCATTCATATTTTTGTCTTTATGTTAATATCACACTTATTCTCTGCTGCTTTAAAATGGAATTTAAAATAAAGTTCTCATGCTTTTTATACTGTATACTCCCAATTAATCAAAGTAGAATTTATATATTATTTTTACCATACGCTATTTTACTAGAAAAATACTTCACAATGTTTCTAACTCCACCATTTGGGGCAAGTCCGATTGAGCATGTCCCCAATGGTACATCTCTTCCCTCTCTTATTCCCACTCTTATATTTAACAGGGATCACTTTTCAGATAAGATTCAACAATTACTAATAATTGTGTATTAATTACAGAGTTCAACCAATAGTATTAAGCAGAACAAAAAAAAACTAGGAGGGATAAAGTATTAAGTTGTTCATCAACAGTCAGAGCAAGGGCTGATCAAGTCACCATTTCTCATACTGTCCATTTCACTTCCAAAGGTTTCCTATTTGGTGCTCAGTTAGTTGTCACCAATCAGGGAGAACATATATTTGTGCCTTTGGACTGGCTTATTTCACTCAGCATGATGTTTTCCAGATTCCTCCATTTTGTTGCAAATGACCAGATTTCATTTTTTTGACTGCTGTATAGTATTCTATAGAGTACATGTCCCATAATATCTTTATCCAGTCTACTGTTGATGGGCATTTAGGTTGATTCCAGGTCTTAGCTATTGTGAATTGGGCTGCAGTAAACATTAATGTGCAGATGGCTTTTTTGTTTGCCAATTTAATTTCCTTTGGGTAAATTCCAAGGAGTGGGATGGCTGGGTTGTATGGTAGGGTTATATTCAGGTTTCTGAGGAATCTCCAGACTGACTTCCATAGTGGCTTTACCAGTTTGCATTCCCACCAACATGAGTTAGTGTCCCCTTTTCCCCACATCCTCTCGAGCATCTGTTGTGGGTTGATTTCTGAATGTGAGCCATTCTAAACAGGGTGAGGTGAAACCTCATTGTGGTTTTGATTTGCATTTCCCTGATTGCTAGAGATCTTTCACGTGTCTGTTGGCCATTTGGATTTCCTCTTTTGAAAAATGTCTATTGAGGTCCTTGGCCCATCTCTTAAGTGGGTTGTTTGTTTTGTTGTTGTGGAGTTTCTTGATCTCTTTGTAGATTCTAGTTATTAATCCTTTATCTTTTGCATAGTTTGCAAATTTTGTTTATTTTTTTATTATTTAATAAATGTGAATTTATGAAGTGCAACTTTTGGCTTCCCCCCTCAACCTCCCTCCTTCCCGTGGTCCTCCCCTCTCCCACTCACTCTCCCACTCCCTCTGCCATCCCGCCCTTCATCGAGTTTCATTTTCAATTACCTTCATATACAGAAGATCAACTTGGTATATACTAAGCAAGTATTTCAACAGGCTGCCCTCACACAACCGCACAAGGTATAGGGTATTGTTTGACTAGTAGTGTTGTTTTTAAGTTTTATAGTAAAATACATTAAGGACAGAGATCCTACATGTGGAGCCTATACCCAGTGACTCTCATTGTAGATTTAACAATTGACATTCTTATTTATGGCATCAGCCATTACCCAAGGCTCTTGGCATGAGCTGTCTAGGCTATGGAAGCCCCTTGAGTTCACCAACTCTGAACTTGTTTAATCAAGACCGTTCACAGTGGAGGTTCCTTCCTCCCTTCAGAGAAAGGTGCCTCCCTCCTTGATGGCCTGTTCCTTTTGCTGGGGTCTTGTTCACCAGGATCTTTCATTTAGATTGTTTTTGCCACTGTGCCGTGGCTTTCCATGCCTGTGAGACTCTCATGGGCCTTTTAACCAGATCCGAATGCCCCAAGGGTTGATTCTGAGGCCTGAGTAGTTTGCAAATATTTTTCCCACTCACAGAATGCTCTTGATACTAAAACAGACATGTGAACCAAATAAATAAATAGTTCAGAAGTAGAACAAATGTATAGAGTCACTTTCTTTATACACAGATGACACTGCAGAGTACCTAGTGAAATAAGGGTGCTGTTTTTATTTAATTGTGGTGTGTATAAACAAAATTCAACTTGATTTTTGCATGGAAAAATCAATATTGATTCCTATATTATACCATATTTAAAAAGCAATTTCAAGTGATTTATTATCTAACTGCAAAAGTTAAAGCAAGCAAGCCTCCGTACCTACATTTCTTTTATCTACCTATTTGCTTACCTACCAGTAAACAAATGTGTCTATCTAAATTTAAACTTAAATTAATTAAAACCATATTTCAAGTGTTAAGTCATAGTTAAGAAAATTTCCAATGTCAGAAAATTCTACTGGATAGAAATGTTCTAGAAGATAACTTAGTACATCTTGCACAGAGGGCTACAACTTTGTATAAGGTTATAAAGAATACTAAGTTAAAAAGTATTGATAAGCTGAATTTCATTAAATTAGGAGTTTCTGTTAATTCAAAGACTATTAGCTGGGAACATTTAAACTACTATGCAGTAATCTCTATATTTTTAAGCAAAACAAATTAAAATGGTTAACATTTTAATTCTTGCTTATGTGAACTTCTGTATTATTACATTGAATGAAAAATAAAGCAAATATGGAAACAAAAATGGACAGCAAGTACATACCACTATAATGATGAAAATATTATAAGTATTATAGGGATGAAGCAACTGGAACAATTCCGTGCTGCTGATAGGAGAGTAAATTGCTGAGACTGATTTGGGAAACTGTAGACAACATTTGTTAAAGCTGAGCAACATACCTTGTGATTAAGCAATTCCTAAAATGACAATATATGTGCACCAAAAAATAAGTGTTCATGGCTAGTACATTGTAACTCACCTGGAGTAGGTGTATTATAAGTCCCTTGCAAGCTCTACATCACAAGATCCATGCAGGAACATGAAACTGTTGAGTCCCCTACAGTCAGAAGAATCAGGCTTTGGAGGAGTCAGCTTCAGACTTGAGGCCTGGTGGCTCACTCCTCCAACCTGGCATAACTCCTAGTGACTGCCTCTCCCACTTTGCTAGGGTGGTTGCTGATTGGCTACAGCATTTGTGATGTCATACATGGCATTGGGTTTTTCAAACTGTCCAATCAGGTGCAAAGAGGTGGGGGGCACATTATGGAACCATGGGAGATCTCCATGTAGCAGTCATATCCAGATTCAGTTGTGCAGAGCAGTCTGGGGTGGCTCAGTGTTCCTCTGTCTGTGATGAGGAAGCTATGGACTGGTGAGTATGGAAGAATGAGTGTCCAGAGAGTGGGGAAGGTGGAGCTAGTGGAACCTGTCAAGTTCCTTTTGTAGCTTTTTCTTTTTTAAATTCTTATGAGAAAAAACTAATTCTGACAAATACATTTTGTGCTTTTTTTGAGGTAATCATGTGTTTTGTTCTTTATTATGCTAATCTTTAATTGATTTATATATGGTAAGTTACCCTTACATTTCTGGAAATATGGCTGGAGCAACTTTTTTAATGTGCTATTGAATTTGGTTTGTTCAGACTTTGTCCAAAATGTTCCATCTGTGTCTGTCAGGGATGCTGGCCTGTAGCTTTCTTCTCTTATGAATGCCAGCACAGCAAGTGGGGGCTTAACTTGCTACACAACAACATCAGCCCTCTGTCTTGGCTTTTGACTCAGAAAAGCTGGTATCATAAATAAAATGAGCTTGGAAGTACTTTCTCCTTTTCATCTCTCAGAAGAATTATAGAATGGTTACAATTTCTTATTTATGTATTTTGTAGAATTCAGTAGGTGAGTGTACAGGTTTTAGATTTACTTGAATTGGAGGCATATTTGTTTAATGTCTTTGCTGGTTAGTGTCTGTTCATGTTTTCTATTTCTTCCTAGCTCAGTTTTGTTAGATTGCATATTCCTAGGGATTCATCCATTTCTTCTGGATTATCAGATTTGTCAGTAAATGTTCATTCATAGTGTTCTCTTATGATCTTTTGCATTCCTGTGGCATCAGTTGTAATGTCACCTTTCTCACTTATGAATTTTTTTCAGTCTCTACACTTCTTTTCTTTGTTACTCTGGATAAAGTTTCATTAATCATCTTTTTGAAAGAAAAACTCTGGAGCAGATATTTTGTTTAGCAATTAGGATGCCATTTTAGATATCTGCATCCTATATTGGAATAAGTTTGGATTTGAGTCCTGGCTGTTTTCCTGATTCCAGCTTCTTGCTAATTGCACAGTGGGAAACAGCAGGTGATGGATCAATTACTTGGATCACTACCACCCACATGGAAGGCCTGGATGAGTTCCTGCTGCTTTGGGTCTGGCTCAGCCCTGGATATACACATATACATGCATTTTAGATAAATATGTTTAAAAAAGCATTTAGTTATGTTAATCCTTTCTATCATTTTTCATGTTTCTTTTATCATTTTCTAATCCTTGTTAATTGCTAGCTAAATATGTTGATACTTTGTTCTTTTTGCTCCTTCCTATAGTGGTAATGCTCAGGTATCTATTTGAAGTCTTTCTTTTTTTGTAGGTTCTCACTGACTTAGACTTTCCATTCAGGACAGTTTGGGCTGCATCCCATAAGTTATGGGACAGCGTGTTTCCATTTTCCCTCCTGTCACATAACATTCCCACTTAAAGCTCATTGGCCAGAGCAGTTTTCACAGTGCCCCCAACTCCATACAGAGATCAGAAAGTATCCCACCTCTCTGGAATGAATGAAAGACAGAAAATTGAGAGCGGCAAGATGGCGGAATAGGCAGGGAGCACACTATTAGTCTGGGAGAGAGACAGGTTAATATAAGTGGAGATACTGCAGGGTCAAGGAAGTGTAGGGGATGAAACAGCATAGGAAACTCTTCCGGAACTAGTGATTCACAGTGTACCTGCGTGGGAGCCCAAGTTCGGGACACCAGCGGCAGACTCAACACACCAGCGCTGGAACACGAGGTAAGCCGAACCTCAATAGCCCGAGACACCAGCGGGCAAGCGGAAAGAGGAGACTAGAGGGAACAAGGTTTGAAACTCCGTGGGGAAAAATTCACCAGGCTAACTAGAAGAGAGAGAGGAAAAAAATAAAAAAAGTGACTGATACGGACACAAGTTTCTCTCCGCTCACCTCACCTCTCAAAGGCGAGCAAGACAGAGCAGGCGCCATTTTGGACATACGTCATAAGCAGGGCAACCTCAGGTCTGCACCAGCCCTGAGCCTAGCAGAAAAACCTGACTCTGGGGGGAGGGGTGAAATAACAGGAGATTAGGATCTAACTTGGCAACCCAGTGGGAGCTTGCAGGAGAATTGGAGCCCACATTGAGGGCAGCAGAGATTCCCTGTGTGGTCCGTGGGAAAGAGCTTCCGATCTCTGGCTCCTGTGGGTATATCATTTGCCTGCTAACTACCTCCAATTACGTTCAGCTGTGCAGAATTACTTCCCTTTTGAATCAAAAAAAGAAAGAGACATTTACCACACCTAACCTGGGAGTGTCATCTTTGACACACCCTCAACCCTGAGGAACCAAACACAGCTCTCAGTCCACACTCATCTCAAGCCTCTAAGGCTCCACTGAAAGCAGACAGTCCACTTAATATAGAGCCATAGTGTAACAAGAAAAAACACCACAGTGAAGAAACCAAATATCTCCAACATGCCAAACAACAAATGAAAAAACCGAGGTAACAAGAACAAGGAAGACACTATGACACCCCCAAATGAAAAAGACACCCCAATTCAAGATTATGAAGATGAGGAGATTAAAGAAATGCAAGAAGCAGATCTCAAAAAATTGATAAGAACATTAAGAAGTTCTCAAAAACAAATTCTTGAACTACAGAAATCCTTAATGGACAAGATAGAAAATCTCTCTCGTGAAAATGAAATATGATGGAGGAATCAAAATGAAATGAAACAACTAGCGGAACAAGAAACTGTGATAGTGACGAGAAATAATAATGAAATGAAGAATTCAATAGATCAAATGACAAACACATTAGAGAGCCTTAAAAACAGAATGGGCAAAGCAGAAGAGAGAATATCAGACTTAGAAGACTGAGAACAGGAAAGGAAACAGGCAAACCAAAGAAAAGAAGAAGAAATTAGAAATCTAAAAAATATTGTTGGGAATCTACAGGATACTATTAAAAAACCCAACATTCGCGTTCTAGGATTTCCTGAAGGCATGGAGAGGGAGAAAGGATTAGAAGGCATTTTCAGTGAGATACTAGCAGAAAATTTCCCAGGTTTGGAGAAGGACAGAGGCAGCTTAGTACAGGAAGCTTATAGAACCCCTAATAAACATGACAAAAAGAGATCCTCACCACGACCCGTCGTAATCAAACTCACCACAGTGAAACATAAAGAAAAGATCCTAAAATGTGCAAGAGAGAAACGTCAGATTACTCTTAGAGGATCTCCAATTAGACTCACAGCAGACTTCTCATCAGAAACCCTACAAGCTAGAAGGGAATGGCGAGACATAGCCCAGGTACTAAGAGAGAAAAACTGCCAGCCCAGAGTATTATATCCTGCAAAGCTCTCATTTGTGAATGAAGGTGAAATTAAGACTTTTCATAGCAAACAGAAACTGAAAGAATTTGTCGCCACTCGTCCAGCCCTGCAAAAGATGCTTAAAGATGTGCTACACACAGAAACACAGAAACATGGTCATCAATATGAAAGAAGGTAAAGGAAGGAAACCTCACAGCAAAAGATCACAGGAAGCTCAATTTCTCTTTGACATAGAATTAAACTCTGATGCTCTGTTAAATCAATGTGTTAAAGTAATCTATTATGTTCTCTTGATGTCTGTTAAATTCTAATTGTTCAAAAACAGCTGAATTTTTATTAAGAGCTATGGGTTATTTAAATATGTGCTTATTTTCAAAAATTTGAATAATCACCTTGTAACAATGATCAAATTTGGTCTATGTTATGTCATGATTTTAAGGAATCTTATTTCAACCAGATATTCTGGATTTTGAGCCTTGTTGGCATTCTTGACAGGCATTCAAAAAATCAAAGTTTCAAACAATCTGGTCTCTAAAATTTCCAGTAAATCCTGGACTTTGGTTTTTCCAGTTTGGGTCCAACTGAAAAAATCGAAGGACCTATGTCTCTCATCTTATAGAGACACCAACTAATCAGTCCATTTGGATTATATTAGAAGTACTGTCAAGATGTGATGTGGTACCAGACTTTAAGTTTCTATAATGGAAAATGCTATTAATACAAATGTTTGAGAATTAAAAGTGTAATGATCTTGTGTTACTAGACATGATAGTTACCTTAATGAGAAAGCCCCAGAGGCTTAAAGGGTTAAATACTTGTAAAATCCTACGGGTGCTTTCAAAAATACTGTGAAGTAAGCAAGTGCCCCTTGTTGGTTGATGAGTTTATAATTTTAAACATGGCGACTTAAAGTCTTTTGTCATCCGTAGTTATATATGATGTGCTGCTCATAAAACTAAAGCGTTGTTGGCTCTGTGTTTAGCTGACCTCCTATAGGTTCCTATGGACTTTTTCCAGCCACTTCTATTGTATTCAGTACTTTGGGACGGCTCTGTAAACAGATGAAGCCAATAATGTATTAACAGTACCAACTGAGAGAAAGTATGGTTAACTGAGGTTACTAAAAACAAAAAGCAATTCAAATCAATTAGCAATCTACAAAAAAGAGTTAAAGATTTTAAAAGCTATTATTAAAATTGCTATATTGGTCTACTATGCTATGTTATATGTGTGTACATATTATATGTCCACATGGGGAAATTTTATTAAGAGTTTTATTTTAAATGGCTTATAGATAAGATTGTCCATAAATTTAAGCTGCTAAAATCAATCAAAGATACATTTTAATTGGTGTGACCTGAATCTGTATATCATATGTTTTAAACGTGTTGGTAGAAAGAAACTAAAAACATTTTAGATGGTTGTGCTTAAGTTTACTGGCTAAACAAACTACACCATGTTAGATATTTAAGAGGTGTTTTCAAATACATGATTCTTAAAATTTATAGAAGGCATTGGACCTTCTGGTAAATGTTTTCTTAAGTTGTTATCTAATGGTTGAAACAGTTTGCTAAATATTCATGTGATATTGCTATTGTCAGCAAGCCATCTAGGACTTGCTCCCTCATTTCTCTATTCTAAGCCCAACTTGTTCTTTCATTTCTCTATTCTCTTCAAGGTAGGAAACTAATTCTATTATAAAGGAATCTGTAGTACACAGAATTTAATCTTTAGACCTTATAAAAGAGATGGCTAACATTTTTCTGTAATAGCATAGCCAAAATAAGAACTTAAATAATAATGTCATAGCTAGATTCACTTGTCCATCAGCTAAGTATACAGTAAGTAGAAAAAACCTCCCTTTCAGACCAAAGGGAAAGAAAGTTTTAAAGTGAGAATATAATTTTCCTCATGGGCATTGTCTACCTTAGAAAAACTACTACAGAACATGCCTGTGACTATAGACTAGTAGTTCAGGCCACCGAAGATTAGAGATGGGACACGGGCACTCCCTTGACTTGCATCCTCTGGTCTGCTTTAACACAAACCAGGAGGAAAAGAAAGCTAGGCATCAGAAGCAATGGGTGGCAGGCCTATTAATGGTTGATCTGTACAGTGATCTGCCCTCAAGGAGACCCAACAGGCCAGTCCACTGCAGTGGCTTTCAATGTGGTAAGCCTGGGCTTCAGCAGAAGTCAGCTTGTGAAGAGCCCTGGCAGCTCTGCCAAGAGTTGGATCACTGCAAATGGACCTGCCCTGGAGTCGAAGGTTGCCCAGGTCAGAGCCACAGATCTTATTGACTCTAAGCTGAAAAGCCTTTCACTCAGCCCAACTTCCAAAGTGACCACTGCAGCTGAGGGTATGGTCAAGTAGGGTCAGCAACATTGCAGGCAGAACTGTAAATTTCTTGTTAGAAATGCCCCCTGCATTTACCTGGCCAGCTCTCCTCCCAGGCCAGCCAAGTAATGAAAGTCAACAGAGTGCCTTCCCCTAGGAGGTTCACACCTCCCTTAGGATATACCCCATGTGAAGAGATAGATAGGTCTGGGCCTCTTAACTTACAAGGCCTAAAGCCCACCAGATTATCATCAAGCCGCTTCTATCAGGTTCTATTTGCCTCTCAATCAGAAAAATTACTTGTAGCTTAGACAGCATCTTTCTTAGCTCCTCTAATAATGACTCTGTCCTTTGTTCTAGGCCCTGTCTAGCGCACTTGGGCCTCATTCCCTTGTAATCATAACCTCTACTCTACCACCAATGGCTCTACTCCCAACCTGTGTGTACTGATGGTTCTCTTCCCCACTTAATGCTGTATAATTGTTCAAACCTGGTAAATGCCACTCTTAGGATCATTGGTTACTATCCTCACTCTGTCTTTTATGACCTTGTCTAAATATGATCAGAGCCGGTGAACTTGGAAGGCTTCCATAGCCTTGGCAACTCATGACGACAGCCTAGGATGGTTACTGGCGCCATAAACTAGAGTGTCAATTTGTTGGGTCAACAACAGGAGCCACTGTGCACTTGCTCCTCATGTGGGATCTCTGTCCTTAATGTGCTGTACATTGTGATTTAATGCTATAACTTGTACTCAAACAGGATGTTTCACTTTGTGTTTCTATGTAGGTGCAAACTGTTGAAATCTTTATACTAAATTGATCTTCTGTATATAAAGAAAATTGAAAATGAATCTTGATGCAAATGGAAGGGGAGAGGGAGCGGGAGAGGGGAGGGTTGTGGGTGGGAGGGAAGTTATGTGAGGGGGAAGCCATTGTAATCCATAAGCTGTACACTGGAAATTTATATTCATTAAATAAAAGTTAAAAAAAAAGAAAGACAGAAAACTGTGGCCAAGAATCCTATGACCACCATGATGCTTATAAAACCCCCCATCCTGAATAGCAGGAGGAAGGCAGGAGCCAGATGGTAAGGAGGAGCACGAAGGGGCGCAGTGTGTAGAGTGATTCCTAGTTAATGTTTTGGGAAAAATCAGGGAAACACCGAATGCCTTTCTCACTTGGACCAGGACTCAAACAGGTCCTGAGCTATTGGTAAACAAACCAGTTGTGTTAGAAGTTGGAGTCATGTGTAGCTTTTCAACAGGGTTGTTGAGGCTGTATGGCACCTGTGTTTCCCAAGAGCTCCAGTTTATGGGTAGAACAGTCACAAAGCAGTATTTCTCTGGCTCTGTATTCAATTCTTCTCATAGCTCTGGGAGCCCGTAACTGACACAGTATTTCTGGTGTGTTCTAAATGTGGCTTGCTTGATTTCTTCCTGGTGTTATCCATTTGACCCCAGGTACTCTGGTTTGTACATCTCTTGTTACTGCTGATGTCAAAAGCACAGCTCTGCTGGCACTGTCCTCCAAGGCCCTCTGGGCTACAGAGCTGCAGTTCTACCTTGTAGTTGTCTGTACCGAGTGCCACCTCTGTCCTTGCTAAATCTTCCAATGCTCTAGGTGTCCTCCTGCTGCCCTGAGAAGAGGAGTGGGCAGGAGTTCTGGCAAGGAAATGCTGGCATGGCTGGCACTTTACTCTGGTCACTTTCCATGCTGACTAGTGCTGGCCTTCTTTTCTCATTCAAGATCCTGGGTCTTTCGGGCTGGCACCATGGTGTGGCATGTAGAGCTGCCACCTGCAGTGCCAGCATCCCATGTGGGTGCAGGTTCAAGTCCTGATTGTCCCACTTCCAATCCAGCTCTCTGCTGTCAAAGTAGTAGAGGATGGCGCAAGTTCCTTGGGCCCCTATGCCCATGTGGGAACCTTGGAAGAAGGTCCTGGCTCCTGGCTTCAGATTGGTGCAGCTCCATCCATTGCAGACATCTGGGGAGGGACCCAGCAGATGGAAGACCTCTCTCCATATGTCTGCCTCTCTGTAACTATGCCTTCCAGATAAATAAATCTTTTTAAAATAACTCATAAGTCCCTTTTTCTCCCTTCCAACCACAGGCCTTTGTACATGTGGCCCCTACAATAACTTTGTCACCATTCCCCTTTCTAAAATTCATCATCTCTTGCTAAGAACTAGCACAAAGCTATTTTCTCAGAGAAGTCTTCTTGAATTATCTAATGTAACCAAGATATCCTGCCATGATATCTCTCATAGTGTTGGGTTGGCTGATAGGGGTTCCAGAAGAAGGAAAACCCCTGAGTCAGGAGCAATTCAAAAGAGAAGTCCTCAGAATCTGTGTGAGAATTGCTACCTCACTGTGACAAGCTGGTCATACATGTGTTGTGATCTTGGGGGGCAGATGAAAGCCTGTTAAATACATTGGCCTTTGTGAGAACATTTTGGTAGTTTCTTTTTTATCTCCATAAGCTGACATAGATAGCTAGAAAAGGACTTTTCCTTTACTCTTCCTCTGCCATGGATGACTCACACCTTCCTTATATCCAGAAGAGCAGAAAATCTCCTGCCAATACAAACCTGCTGCTCACTGGAGGCAAGAAGTCACCACCAATGAATGTTTAAGACATTGCAGTTATCCACGAGGCCCCTTGTACTCCAAGAACTGGTCATCAGGCTAGTACTGTTACTAATATTTATGATCTAATTTATTTTAGAGGTAGAATTACAGACGGTGGGAGAGAGAGACAGAAAAGTCTTTCATCCACTGGTTCACTCCCCAAATGTATGCAATGACTGGAGCTTGGTCAATCTGAAGCCAGGAGCCAGGAGCAAGATTCTTCTAGGTCTCCTACGTGTGTGCAGAGGTGCAAGTGCTTGGGCCATTTTCTACTGCTTTCCCAGGCCATAGCAGAGAGCTGGATTGGAAGAGGAGCAGCCAGGACTAGAACCAGTGCCCATATGGGATGCTGGCACTTCAGGCAGAGGATTAATGTAGTGCACCATAGTGCTGATCCAACGTTTGCTTTTATATCTCCATATTTTTTCAATTGTAATGATTGGACTATTGTTGAATAAATTCCTTTATATCTGCTTTAAACCCTATTATGGCAGCTATAATATAATGCTGAATACTACTTGTAGTAAAATACTATAATTTATATCATAATGTGCATTCCTTTTACTTTCTTTTCTTTCTTTTTTTTGACAAGCAGAGTGGATAGTGAGAGAGAGAGACAGAGAGAAAGGTCTTCCTTTTTGCCGTTGGTTCACCCTCCAATGGCCGCTGCAGCCGGCGCATCATGCTGATCCAAAGCCAGGTGCCAGGTGCTTCTCCTGGTCTCCCATGCGGGTGCAGGGCCCAAGGACTTGGGCCATCCTCCACTGCCTTCCGGGGCCATAGCAGAGAGCTGGCCTGGAAGAGTGGCAACCGGTATAGAATCCAGTGCCCCAACAGGGACTAGAACCTGGTGTGCCGGTGCCGCAAGGTGGAGGATTAGCCTGTTAAGCCACGGCGCCAGCCACTTTATTTTCAATTACTAGTATCACCTTTATACATTATCATCAACCTGTTATAGGCCAATCTTAGTACTATGAGCATCACATTACCTTGATTGGCTTTTTCATTGTGACATAATCAACTTAATATAAAATTTTATGAACTCCTGGCAACTTTCCTCTTCATAGGTTCTCAGAACCCTCTTATGCCACCATTCTCCATTTCCTTTCCAGATGAAATATTTTTACCATTTTTGGAGCTCCAGAAGATTTTAAAATTTTGTTTAATTTTGAATTTCAAAATATAACTCTAGATATAGTACATTTCCTTTATCATTATCCTGAGACTTGGCATGAAATTCCTTATGTTTATTTGTAAATTTTTTATCATTTGTAACTGAAATTGACTATTTGTCTCTAAAATCCATTACATATATAATATATAGTTCAATATATAATGTATATATAGTCACTTTATTATGATTCTTATCAAATGACTGTTTTATTCACTGTAGTAAAAATCTAAGAATTTCACATCCCCCAAGACAACATTTTATCCTCTGTAAATTCCCAGAAGGCATATTATAAGTATATTGTAAGTATTTTTAATACAAAGTGAATATATCAAGAGTGAGCATTTGACCTGTAATCAAAATGTCTGTGTTCAAATTTGAAGAACCTGTGTTGAATTCCTGGTTCTGTTTCCTGGCTCTAACTTCCTATCAATAAAGACCTGGGATATACTAGTTGTGGCTCAAGTAATTGAGTTCCTGCCATCATGTGGGAAACCTAGACTGAGCTCCCAGTTATTTTTGTTGACACTTTTTTTGCCCCCCAAATTTTGCAGGCATCTAGCATTTGGGGGAGTTTATCAGTGGATGAGTGTCTCTCTCTCTCTCTCTCTCTCTCTCTCTCTCTCTGTGTGTGTGTGTGTGTGAGTGTGTGTGTACATCTCTGTCATTCTGTTTCAGGATTTTTTAGGAAATGTAAAGAGATAATACCTCAAAATATAGCATTCTTGATCCCACCCAACTGTTGATGGTCTAAGTGATTCCATCTATTGTATTGCAGAGATTTTTTTCAGTCCTCTATTTTTCACACATTTAATTTGCATATAATTTTCTCAGTAAGCACTCTATAGCAATTTTAAAGAAAATTATAGTAATCTTTCATATGAAAAAATGCAACCTGGATTTTCAATATCCTTAAATAATATGAAAAATAAAATGAGAGAAATATATATGAATACTTTTTATATAAACATGTATTCTTTTTCCCATTCAGTAATTCATGCAGTGTACATTGGATATTGAAAATCCACACTCTGGGCTGGCGCCGAGGCTCACTAGGCTAATCCTCCGACTGTGGCACTGGCATCCCGGGTTCTAGTCCTGGTTGGGGCACCAGATTCTGTCCCGGCTGCTCCTCTTCCAGTCTAGCTCTCTGCTGTGGCCTGGGAGTACAGTGGAGGGTGGCCCAGGCCCTTGAGTCCTGCACCCACATGGGAGACCAGGAGAAAGCCCCTGGCTCCTGGCTTTGGATTGGCACAGAGCACCAGCCATAGTGGCCACTTGGGGGGTGAACCAATGGAAAAAGGAAGACCTTTCTCTCTCTCTCTCTCTCTCTCTCTCTCTCTCTCTCTCATTCTGCCTGTCAAAAAAAAAAAATCCACACTGTGTAATACATTATTATACTAGGCTCTGCAAATAAAAGAAACAGAATTCCTGTTCTTATTTAGATTAGAGTCTAGTGGAGAGGAAATTAAAATAAATTACAACTCTGAATTTAGATTGCTTTATTAAGATAACAGTTTAATGATTACATAAAAAATTCAATCTAAACTGGGTCTAGGGA
The DNA here is from genome assembly GCF_033115175.1 of Lepus europaeus. Lineage (NCBI taxonomy): Eukaryota > Metazoa > Chordata > Mammalia > Lagomorpha > Leporidae > Lepus > Lepus europaeus. The sequence continues at coordinate 54,395 of NW_026909242.1, read as the reverse complement.
ACATTTTCCTGAAGATAACATGAGTAGACTGAGACATAAAGGATGAAAACATAGCAGTTAGGAAAATAAAGAATATTCCAACTGCTCTATAGTGTATGCTGAAGCTCAGCTCAAATTTGCTTGTAGCCAAGATGAAGTAACAATTTTCTTTACCTCCCTACATGAAACAATCAAAAACAAACATTAAAAACCTCTGCATTTATCACATACTATATGCATCTATACAAATCATCCTGTGTTAGGAAATGTAGGGTTAGTTCAAGGGATCCGTGCCCACTTCCTCACTGGATCAGCCTCCCTGTAGGCTCACTATATTGGCCAACATGTAGTTCCGTGGGCTTGGCACTGTGGTTCAGTTTGTTAAGCTGTTGTCTACAACACAAGAATCCCACATGTGCACTGATTTGAATCCTGGTTGCTCTGCTTCCAATCCAGCTTCCTGCTAACATGCAAGGAAAAGCAGCAGAAGATGGCCCAAGTCCAGAAGAAGCATCTCACTTTGTTCTAACCCACCCTTGGCCACTGCAGCCATTTGGGGAATGGACAAGTAGATGAAATCTCTCTCTCTCTCTCTCTCTCTCTCTCTCTCTCTCTCTCTCTCTCCATTCAAATAAGACATTTTTTAAAAATTAAAAAAAAAAAACAAGACAGACATTGGCTCAACCCCTGGACAGTTGTAGTAGGAGGGCAGCTCAGGGCCACATGTCCAGTCAGGGATTACTGGGAGAAACAGTCAGGGGGCTGCACTGGAGAGTCTTCTAGAAAGGGCTCCCACAAACTCCTGGAGCTGAGCGGAGTGACAGGAATTGCCATTCACTTTACCTTCTGGTTTTCCTGCCGCTTCTTGGTGGTAAATTATTTTCTGCTGTGGCAAAACAAAATTGGAAGGAAGAAAAAAAAAGAATTTAAGTGAGAAGGTGATTTTTTTTGTACATTGTTCTTAAAGTTTGTCCTGCAGCCTTTTGGGGTCCTGAGGTTGTCAACTATTCTCATCTAGAAAGAGGAGCAATCACTGTAGAAGAGAAAGGGCTGAGCTTCCTAAATGTCTCCACACAGAGAGAGACCCCCAGAGGCCTCTGATCCTCCACATAGTGACCCCGATGGCAACTCCAATATTGGCTAGCTTTGCAGGTTTCATTTCTTCACATCTTCATGAACTTGACACCATCTCTCCAGAGGATGTGGGTCACCAGGGTGATTGCATGAGTCTAGCAGAGAACACTTGGCAGTTAGACTCTGCTAATTTACCTTAAAGTAGAGACAATGTGCCCAAGATCACAGGAGCATGTGGGCACCAAGCTAGATGAGAGGGTGCCTTCCAGAAATCAGACCATGTCAATAACAGTGCTAGTAGCTCTGTGGTTAGGAGTCGATGTCTTCTCTCAAGAGTTGGATGCAGCAACTGCCAGGCAAGGGAGCCTCACTCTCACCCCACATTGGGAAGGAACCCAGCTAAACCCAGCGAAACCCAGCTAAAGCCCTATTGGCTCTGGTCATTTTTTAATTGATGCTTCTCTTGGTTTCCTGGTCCCTGTATGAAATGTTAAAGTCTTGTGGCTTAACAACTGCCTTGTAAATAGGACAATAATCATCCTTGGTTTATAATTACTTCCCCCACTTACAGATTTCTAAGCCAACATTAGGGCAAAACATCATCCCTCACTTTAGATCTCTCCTCCTGCCAGCTTCTTTGACTGCTAACCTACAGTGAGTCATTACAGTGTGTTGATCATTATCTGGATTGATGGCTTTCAAAAGAATTTCATTATCTATACATGAGCTAGTAGCTTCACCAATACTCATTTTCATGTTAGTTTCAAGATAGATAAGAGGTCTTCCCAACAAGAAAGTCTTCTATCTCTTATCCCCTGCCAATGGCTCCCTCCATCTTTGCAGAAATTAATGTTGTTGGTCTTCTAAAAAGTAACTGTGCTATATTGGAGTTTTGCTTCATTGCCCTCAAAGATATATTCCTTAAACAAATACCAACCTGACTAAAGTGGCATGAATATATAGACTATCATCTATAAATGGTCCCACTCTGGATCTCAGAGAAGTGGCATGATCTTTCCGGCCTACTCTCTCAGTGTAGGGAGAAGGTCACCATATGTCTGGGGACAAGGATGAGATGAAGCATGCTTCCTAGAAAAGCCACCTACCTGTGTCTGAAGCTTTTTTCATGATTTTAGGATATTTCTGAAATTTTACAAATAGTAGCTCCATTAAGATAGTTTCAAGGTCAATGTTGTCACACACTTCAAAGTGTCATAACCCCAGTTTAGTTTCTTGCTCCAAAGTAATGGCTGCCTCAATGTAACTGCCGGTTTCACAGAAGAAAAGGAAGATTAACTCCAGATAAAAAAAATAAAAGCCAACAAATATTACAAGTCCCAAAAGACTCAACTCAAAGAGTATGCCCATGTGAAAGTACGTTAGATAAAAACTAGTATATTCAAGGGTTGTCTACACAATCAGGAACCTCATCAACACTGACTATATCCAAATATTGCCTGTCAAAACAGTTGTCTCAGGCTGGCACTGTGGCATAGTGGGTAAAGCTGCTGCCTCTGATGCTGGGAGCCAGTTCTAGATTTCTCTCTCTGTGTGTCTTCCTCTCTTTCTCTGTAATCTCTGCCTTTCAAATAAATAAAATGAATGCTTAAGACAAAAAAATTAAAAAATAGTTGTCTCTGAAAGCTATGTACTCATTTTAATGATGTCACCATCATTCAAAAACATTCCTGGCCTTGCTTTACAGTCAAATAAATAAATCAACTAAAAAAATGATTTATTTTTACTAATTTTAGCCAAAAATGGTTATTTGTCTAATTTAATTACCTCTTTATTCACTAGTACTCATTTTGGATAACACTTGGCAATTAATGCAATGCAAGTTCAACCCCAAAGAGCAAGAATTTGCCATCATTGAGGTGATTCCAAAGAATGTGTAATGAGCTCAGAAGGAAATTCCAAAGCCGTGTTGAGGGGCAGGCATTTGAAACAACTGAGAAGACACCACTTGGTGCTGGTTTGAGACCAGCTGTTCCTGTTTCCTGCTAATGCACCTGGGAAAGCAGCAGATGGCCCAAATCCTTCAGCCCCTTCACCTGCATGGGAGATCCAGAAGAAGCTCCTGGCTCCTGGCTTCAGATTGGTGCAGCTCTGGCCATTGTGGCCATCTGGGGAGTGAACCAGCTGGTGGAAGACCTCTCTCTCTGTCTCTACCACTTTCTGTAACTCTGAATTTCAAATAAATAAAATAAATCTTTAAAAAAAAAAGACATCACTTGGGATGCCTGTGTCTCTGACAGGGGTGGCTGGGTGGGAGTCCTGGCCCTCTCCCTGTGCACCCGAGCAGACAGCAGCTGATGGATCACAGAGTTGAGTCCCTGCCACCCACACTTGGGAGACTTGAATAGAGTTCCTGGCTCCTGACTGCCAGATCCCAGCTCTTGCAGGCATCTGGAGAGTAAACCAGTGGGTGAAAGATTTCTGTCTGTCACAGTCTCTATGCCTTTCAAAGAAATCAATTTTTTTTAAAAATGGCCAAACTGTGTTGCACAAAATCACTAAGGAAATTGAGTGTAAGAAGATAGTGCCCACTTAGCTGTAGTATTTTTTGGAAAGTTGTTAGTCATGCATACATTTTACTGCGAGGTTCTTGTGTCGGTAAGTGGCATCTTCACCATCAGTTCTTCACTGTCATTTATAATAGATTTTACCTTTATTGATTGAAAGGCAGAGTGACAGAGAGAAGAAGAGAGATCTTCCATCTGTTGGTTCTTCCCCAAATGGTCACAACAGCCAGAGCTGAGTCAAGCCAAAGCCAGGAGCCTGGAATTCCATCCAGATCTCCCATATGGGTGGCAGGGATGCAAGGATTTGGGCTGTCTTCAGCTGCTTTCCCAGGCACATTAGCAGGGAGCTGGGCTAGAAGCAGAGCAGCAAGGACTGTGCTCATATGGGATGCTGGCAGTACAGGCAACAGATTAACCTGCTGTGCCACAATACATGCTGTTTACTGTCATTTTGTCAGTAGTAAGCCTGCTCAGTTTAACTGGTTCTCATGCTGGAAATAAGGGCTTTGTCTCAAAATCTTCTGAAAGTAGAGACTCTCTAGGTCTTAATTTTTAGTTGTTAGCTTCTTGTTAAAACCAATGGCTTTCTCCTAAAAAGTGTGCACATGTGCAAATATGCACAAATTAGCATACAATTGCTGGTGTTTGTCCAAGGACCTCACATTAAAGATTCTAGTTTGACTCAAACCTTGGAAAGTAAAAGAAAAGCTTTCCTTTTTATTATGCCCTCTTTAATGCTTCAGATTCAGGCCAGTTGGAAAATTTGAACTTTCTTTAAAGAAGCTGTCATAAGAGGCTGACACTATGGCACAGCGAATAAAGCTGACACCTGGGACACCAGCATCCCATGTGGGCACCAGTTCCAGTCCTACTGCTCCATTTCCCATCCAGCTCTCTGTTAATGCACCTGGGAAGGTGGTGGAAGATGGCCCAAATGCTTGGGCCCCTACACTCACTTGGGAGACCTGGAGGAAGCTCCTGGCTCCTGGCCCAGCTCCAGCTGTTGCAGTCATTTGGGGAGTGAACCAGCAGACAGAACATCTCTGCTCTCACTCTCTCTGTAACTCTGTCTTTTAAATAAATAAATAAACTTTTTTAAAAAAATAGGGTCTCATAATTCTTTCCAGTGACCTTGAAAAGTATTTCTCTCTCTCCAGCTAGTTTTAAAGAATTTGCAAACCACACCCAGTTGACCAGAGTCAGTCCACCCCGAAGTTTACTAAAGTCTCACCAGGCTTCTACACTGTGTCTTAGTCTCCATTTTATAGATTAAAAAAAAAACTAAATCAGTTTTATAATAAATTACTTTTGGTTAGTGTGGTGTAACACATACTCATTTAAGAAGAAAAAAAAAGAACTAGGATCCAGAAATTTGACTTAAAGATTAAAATAGGGGACTTCCAGTCCCTGTGTTGTCTAAACTAATGGATAAAGTGAACAAAGCAAATTCTGTGTGTAGCTCTCACACTTTTAGAGCTTGAATGGGACCTGAACCAGATATGGTTGGCAGGACTAGCCACCATGGTGAGGCAGTAAACAAAGTCACGGAAGGGACTTTAGGAAGAATAGTGCACAGCAGTGGGCAACAGTGAGCAGTAAAGAACAGGAAGCTATTAACAGCGCTGAGGTCCCCCAAGACCATCCTGTGGGACTAGAAGGGTTGGCATCCAAGACCTTCCACTGTCTGCTCACCAGTTTTCTCTCAGACATTTGAATTCTGGTCTTGCTGTTTATTTCCTAGTTCTGCCTTATCATGCCCCTTCCGCTTCTGCATGTCTGGATGGAATGTTCCACACATCTTTCAAGCCCAGCTCACATCATATTCTCTACAAAGCATTCTCTACTTCTCATTCCAACCCACAAGAATGTATCCTCTTGGTTGAATTCTTCACACTTCATTAAAGGCAGGTCTCTTGTTTGACATATGACCTTTAAAATACCTATAGTGGGGTAGGCATTGTGGAACAGTGGGTTAGGCCAAGTCCCACCTCCACTTTGATCCAGCTTACAGCTAAGGCACCTGGAAGGCAACAGATGATCACTCAAGTATGTGGGTTCTTTCCATTCATGTGGGAAACCCAGTTGGTGTCCCTAGCTCCCGTCTTTGGCCTGGCCCAGTCCCTGCTGTTGCAGTCAATTAGGGAGTGAGCCACTGGATAGAAAACCTTTGTCTGTTTCTCAGTCACTCTGCCTTTCAAATAAATAAGTAAACTTTAAAAGAATGAAGTAGATATGGTTCACTATTCATCTGGATATTCCACTCATATCTGCCTTTCCCAGCAGGTCTCGGGAAAATAATCAACTGTAGTGGAATTTGCATTGATTCAAGATGCAAAGGGACATCTTGTGGCAGAAAGGGAAAATGCATGCTTCAAAAGTAGTAATACAGTAAACTCTTGGCCACAGAACAAGTGATTAACAAGGATTAACAATGATGCTTTTATTTGTTTCTCATTTTGTTCTCCTTTCTGACACAATTTCTATAATAAAAAATACACTACAATAAAAATCAGGAGCTTTTCCTTGCTTTCTGATCACCCTACCCATCTACATTCTAGTAAGTTCCTCAGTGGCTCTTCAGATACCATGTATTGGGTATCTATCTGTAGCATGAACATAATTCTGAACCATTAGGTCAAGTAATCTATGAAGGCATCAGTCAAGAAGCATTCCATGGAAAACCAGTCAGAAAAAAGGCATTCCTTGGCCAAATTGGCTTGCAAGACCCAGATACTGTGACTTTAGCACAGCTTCTCTCATTGCAGAAACAAATTAGTTGGTCTGAAATGTCCTGAAATAAGGTACCCTGCTTACCACAGTCTAGACTAATGTTTGCCACTCTTATATGACCATAAAACTCTTCAAGTAGCACCTGTTAACATTCTGCAAAATGTTTGTTCCAAAAACTCAGAAAACTGCCTGCAGGTAGTTTAACACGATCACAGGATGAAGTAAAATGGGCCAGACTCACATTCCAGATCTTTATGTTCTTTGCTGAGTCAGGTTGGTTGGTATACAAATAAAACTAAATCTTATAAGCTTGCTTGATGTAAGGCACTATTCTTTAAAATCTTTATTTATTTGTATTTGAGAGGGAGTGAGAAACAGTGAGAGACATAAAAACCTTCCTTCTATAGGTTCACTCCCAAAATGCTTGCAACATCCAGGGCTGTCCCAGTCAGGAGCCTGGAACACAATGCAGGTATTCCAGGTGGGTGTACCTTAGTAGGAAGTTGGAATCAGAAATGGAGCTGAGACTTGAACACAGGCATCCCAAGTGGCCCATTAATCACTGCTCCATCAGACACTATTCTAAGCAGGTCACATATATAATCCTCAGAATAATGATATATACTCAATACTTAGCTCTCCTCCATCAGCTCACTTTACAGATAAGGAAATGGAATCACAAAGAGAATAAGTAGCATGTCCAAGGTCACAGGTTAGCAAAGAGTAGAGTGGGTACTTAAAAGACAGCAGTCTGGCTTCCAAGTCTATCTGCTTATCTGGGGAAGCCCTTCTTCCTACAACAAACCTCGCAGCTCTGCCTAGGAGTAGACACTCAGCACCTGCTCGCATGCTGCCTGGGGGGTTCCCTGACTTAGTGGCTGGTGGATAGTGCAGAGTAACCCACTGCCCACAAGCAGACTGCCTGGCATGTCAATGCAAGGACCCCTTCCTATTGCAGGTGGGGAAGCAGAGCAGAGAGAGGACCAAAGTCAGCCCTGCTCCTCACTGGTTCTTGCTTCTGTTCCCACTGCTATGAGTGGGTACAAAGACTTAGCGATTGGACATCAACTGATGGCCTGCCCACTAACCACATGAAGGGTATCCCTCATTTCAGCTGGTGATGTGGGAAGAATTAAACATTCTCTCTATAAAATGGAAATCCCTCATCACCAAAAAGAGAGGCATGCTATAAAATCATGTGTTTTGTAAGTGGAGTGGGGGGAATGTTTTATGTTCATGTTGTTACCATGGGAAAAAAGTCATTCCCAAAATTCTGATATTAAGTTGATAGATATGAGAAGGGCCAATTTTAGAATTTTTTTGAAAGGCACAGAGAGAGAGAGACAAGCAGGCAGAAAAAGCTTCTATCCACTGGTTCCCTTCAAAATGCCTTCAGCAGCCAGTGCTGGGCAGGGCCAAAGCTGGGCTGAGGATTGCAATCTAGGTCTCTCACCTGGGTGGGAGGAGCCCAATTAGTGGAACAATCACTTCTTTTTTAAAAAAGATTTTATTTATTTGAAAGGCAGAGTTACAGAGAGGCAGAGGCACAGAGAGAGAGACAGAGAGAGAGGTCGTCCATCCACTGATTCACTCCCCAGCTGGCTGCAATGGCTGGATCTACACTGATCCAAAGCCAGGAGCCAGGAACTTCTTCCAGGTCTCCCACATGAGTGCAGGGGCCCAAGGACTTAAGCCACCTTCCAGCGCTTTCCCAGGCCATAGCAGAAAGATGGATTGGAAATGGATCAGCCAGGACTTGAACTGGTGCCCATATGGGATGCTGGCACTGCATTTGGTGACTTTACCTGCTACGCCATAGCACTGGCCCTGAACCATCACTTCTAGCTCTAAGAGTCTGCACTGGTGGGTATATGAAGTCAGGAACTAGAACTGGGAATAGTCAAACTTTCCACCACAAAGCTCAGAGTTAAGGCTACTAAAAATAGCCACAATGCTAGCACAGCATTTAAACTTAGCCATTTTTTCCCCAAGAGGAAATTCTCTAGATTCATTATTCAAACCTAGTCATACCTTTGTCTAGAAACAAACCCAGGCACTCCGATACGAGATGTGAGCATCTTAATAAGCTAAATTCCCTCTCAAGAAAGACCAACAGTTTGAAGATATGAAAACTGAGAAGAGAATTATCTTTGTGTGACCAACAGTGGGTCTCTAGGAAATCTCATTTCCATGCTTTCTTCAAACCTGAAAGCACCAGGGAAAGTATTTTATGCACTGGGTAGGTCTGTTCAACTTTTCCAGAGTATGCCGTGCAAAGCATCTAGGTAAATGAGGCAATAGGAGTATGTGTCTAAAGGACCAAAGAGTGGCCCACAGAGGTTTTTGGGGAGCATGCAGCTATACCGTGAGACACTACAATGGTGCACACACGTCATCATGCACCTGTTACACTCACAGAGCAGTGGCAGGCACCTGGCCTGGTGGTTAAGACACTGACTGGGAATCTCACATGTCACATCTGAGTGCCTGAGTCAATTCTGAGCTCTGGCTCCTGACTGCAGCTTCCCACTGATGGGGCCTCTGGGAGGCAGTGGTGCTGACTCCAGGTGGGAGACCCGGATTGGGTTCCTGGCTCCCAGTTTTGGCTTGGCACAGCCCCAGCCATTGCAGGTGGGAGCTCTCTCTGTTTCTCTCTCTCTCTGCCTCTTCTCAAGCCTGCTTCCTCCCCACCCCCCACCACAGTCTTTAAACAAAATTCACAGAACTGTACAAAAGAGTGAATCTAACATCAACTACAGACTTTTGTTGATAATAATGCATAAATAGTGGCTCATCATTTTTTTAAGATTTATTTATTTATTTATTTGAAAGTCAGAGATACACAGAAAGAAAGAGAAGCAGAGAGAGAGAGAGAGAAAGAGAGAGAGAGAGAGAAGTCTCCCACCCGCTGGTTCACTCCCCAAATGGCTGCAATGGCAGGAGCTGCACAGATCTGGAGCAAGGAGCCAGGAGATTCTTCCAGGTCTCTAACATGGGTACAGGGGCCCAAGGACTTGAGCCATCTTCTACTACTCTCCTGGGCCATAGCAGAGAGCTGGATCAGAAGTGAAGCAGCCAGGATTTGAACAAGTGCCTGTATGGGATGCAGGCACTCCAGGCAGTGGCTTTACTGGCTATGCCACAGCACCGGCCCCAGTATTGGCTCATCAGTTATCACAAATGACCACAAGAATGCAAGATGTTAAGAATGGGGGGGGGCAGCACGGTGACATAGCAGGTAGAGCTGCCTCCTATAGCACTGGTATCCCATATGGGTGCTGGTTCGAGTCCTAGCTGCTCCACTTCCAATCTCACTCTCTACTATGGCCTGGGAAAGCAATAGAAGATGGCCCAAGTCCTTAGGCCCCTGCACCTGTATGGGAGACCTGGAAGAAGCTCCTGGCTTCAGGTGGGCACAGGTACAGCCATCGTGGCCATCTGGGGAGTGAACCAGCAGATAGAAGACCTTTCTCTCTTTCTCTCCCTCTCTCTGCCTCTGCCTCTCTGTAACTCTGCCTTCCAAAAAATAAACAAATCTTAAAAAATTAGAATAGGGAAAACTGTACTAAATGGAAATTATCTACATTCTGCTCAATTTTTTGTAAATGTAAAACTGCTCCAAAAATTTTGAAATTTATTCATTTTTCTTGAAAAGATGTGTCTGGAAAAGTGGAGAGTGGAGAAAGAGGAATCGCCTCTGCAAAGAACTGTAAGGGAACATACCTTTCTTGTGTTAAATAATGCAAAATCAAGATGAGAAGGTTTTCGCAGCGTGCTTCCATCCTAACCTTGTACTGTGAACAGAGAGAAAATTTTAATTGCCACAAGCAGGTACAGCACCGGACTTTTACAACGGTGAACTCTGGGCAGGCAGTTGGAAGTCTCTGAGGGTACATGAAGCTGTTTTCCTTTGTTATTTTCTTCTTAAAGCTGCCTTCACCACTTTAAATTTAAGGGATAATGATTTGAATCAAGATCCTGCTTTATTATCGGACTTCTTACTGCCAAGTTCCTTGGGGTTTTCTTCTTTAGAAGCATGAAGCAACAAATATTCATACTGCAGTATCTGGACCAGGTTAAGGAGAGTGATTATAAGATAAACTCATGAGCCAGAGACCAGCTGTGGCCTCACAGGCACTTACCTGCTCCTCTCATTAATTCACGCTGAGTCTCATCCAGCCTCTGCACAAAATCAGAGATGAGCTGCAATAAACCACCCAGAGTCAGGCACTCGGACCAGCACTGAGGATAAAGAGGTCTTCAAAGGAAAATTTTGCCATAATAAATCCGTACTCAAACTGGATCAACTTGTACCTTTATTCACAGTGTTACTGTGCTACATTTAGTGATCTGGTATTTCAAATTCCCCTGAAATGGATGGGGCTGCTTCCAAAAGTTCTTGGAAAATGAAATTAAAAGGTAAATCTATTTTGGTGCAAAAAAAATTGAAATTCATGCATAGTTTTTTTTAAAGATGTATTTATGTATTTGAAAGGCAGAGTTACATAGAGGCAAATGGAGAGAGAGAGGGAGAGGCTTCCACCCACTGGTTAACTCCCCAGATGGCCGCAAAGGCCAGAACTGCACCTGTCCGAAGCCAGAAGCCAGGAGCTTCTCACGGGTCCCCCATGAGGGTGTAGGGGCGCAAGGACTGTTACCCTGCTACTGTGCTTCCAATCCAGCTTCCTGTTACTTCATCCTGAGAGGCAGTGAATGATGGTTCAAGTGCTTGGGCCCCTGCCAACCACACGGGAGGCCAGCATGGACTTTTTGGCTGCTTCAGCTTGGCCCAGCTGTGATTGTTTGGGGAGTGAACCAGCAGATGAAAGCATTTCTCTCTCTCTCTTTCTCTCCCTCCCTCCCTTCCTCCCCCTCTGTCACACTGCCTTTCAAGCAGATGAAAATATAAATAAATAACCACCAGGTCAGAAAACATGTCATTATTTTTTAAAAAGTCCTTTTTGAGACTGAAAATAATATATGACTCTAACATTTTGGGAAAAAAACAAGTTACCTACTCCATTTCAGTACCCCACGCCTCAGTCTCACTCCCTAGAGGTGCCAACCTCAATTATTGTACCTGCTTATTCAGATATTTCCTTTCAGGTTTCTAAATTACATATCACTGTTTCATGATGTATGAATGTTAAGCATTCACATCCACTCAGGTGGAGGAGAATTAAACCGACTTATACTCTTCTCTCCCTATCCTTCCTTTACCCTTTATGGTTAGATCAATATTCGGTGATTATATATTATTAGTCCCATGCAAATAGTCTCACTGCAGAAACAAAAACTCCAGTGGTTATTTTTCTACTCTGTACAATCTTATTTTTCTTGGATTGAATACTTAGTTCCTTTTTATCAGATTACTATTGCTAGTTATGACATTGATACATGTCAAACCACTTACCATACCATGAAGCACATCAGAGAAGTTGCTCATGACACCTTTGCACTCCAGGGGTGGCCTTCCTGGAGCTGCCACCCTTCTGCTCCACGACGGACAGCTGACTCTAACACCTGTCAGATGTGTGGACACCTTTCTGCATCAGATCCCCTGGGAACTCCCTTGTTTTAATAGCAAATGTTCTCTTGAGTAAAGATTCATGAGAAATAAGTGTTACTAAGAATTTACATGCCAAAGAATGTCTTTATTCTATTTTAAATTTGGTAATTTAAATGGGTATAATATCGCCATTCCTATCCCTGATCCTTTGCTTCAGATGTTTTTCTCCTGTTAAAAGACAAAATTATAGGAGCTGATGTTCTGGCGTAGGCAGTAAAGCCACTGCCTGTGATGATGGCATCTCATATGGGCACTGGTTGAAGTCCTGGCTGCTCTTCTTCCCATTCAGCTTCCTGCTAATGGTATGGGAAAAGCAGCAGAAGATGGTCCAAGTGTTTGGGCCCTGCCACCCAAGTGGGAGACCCTGGTGAAGCTCCTGGCTCCTGGCTTTGGATCATCTCAGCTCCAGCCATTGCAGCCATTTGAGGAGTGAAACAAGGGATGGAAGACCCCCCTCTCTCTCTCCCTCCCTCTCTCTCTCTATCTCTGTTATTCTCTGCCTCTGTAACTCTGCCTTTCAAACAAATAAATAAATAATTTAAAACAAAAAAGGTAGTTGCTGCTCTGAATTCAGTCTAAAATAAATAAAAGTCAGGGTTCTCAAAAGTACAAAAAAAAAGACAGATGGAAGGAATATTACAACCCTTGAATGTATAGCATAGATCACACAAACAGTAGTGACACAGACTGGGGAAAAATTTTGCAGAAGTCAAATCTAATAAGAGTCTGCTATTCAAAATATTCAGAGCTCTTAAAATTTAACATTTTTTTAAAAAAAACAAGTTTAAAAAGGCATATATAACATCAACTCACACTTCACAAAAGATGATATGCAAATCAAAAATAAGCAAATGAAATTAAGGAACGGCAAATTAAAACAGCAATGAAATACCACTACATACAAATTGGGATAGTGAAAATCCAAAACACAGACACTAAATTCTGGTTAAGATGTCAAGCAAGATAAATGCTCATTCACTGCTGGTGGGAATGCAAGTCAGTACACCACTTTGGAAAAGTGGTTTTCAAGTTTCTTACAACACTAAATATATTCTTACTTTTTGATGCAGTCATCACATTCCTTGTATTTACCCAAATGAATTTATGTCCACAAAAACCAGCACTATGCATTTTATTAGTAATTTCCAAAGCTTGGAAGAAACAACATGTCTTTCAGTAGGTGAATGGGCAAGTAAATGTGGTATCTGATTCTAACCATGGAATATTACTCAGCACTAAAAGAACCCAGCTAATAGGACATAAAAAGCATGAAGGAAATTTAGGCACATTTTACCAAGTGACAAGCCAATCAGAAAAGGCTACCCACAGTAGGATTCCAACTCAATGACAATCTGCAAAAGGCAAAACTATGGAGACAAGCAAAGAAGCAAGGGTTGCCTGGGGCTGTGGGGGAGTGAGGGAGGGATAAAAAACAGACTGCTATTTTTTTGGGCAATGAAAGTATTCTACATCATACTGTAATGACAAATATACTTGCCATTATGCAATTTCAAAGAGTCTACAGCACCAAGAGTAACCCTATTGTAAATTTCTCTTAGAGTGATAATGCTGTGTCAGTGTAGCTTCATTGATTTAACCAATGTGCCGTTCTAGTCCAGGATGTTGACAGTGGGAGAAAGTGCACCTACATCAGGGCAGAGGTGCACATGGAGTCTCTGTATTCTCCTGCTCAATTTGGTTGTAAGCATAAAAATTCTCTAAAGTCTAATTTTTAAAAGCAATGACTGACTCTTAAACAAATATGTCAGGTCTAATAGACTCCTTCCTTAGTATCCTTGGTGACCCCTCAGATACCAAAATTCACAGATGCCAAGTCCCATATATACTAAGTGGTGTAGTACCTGCATATAAGCTACACAATCCTCCTGTTCACTCTAAACCATCTCTAGATTATCATAATACCTAATGCAGTGTAAATGCTACCGTACAGAGCTGTTCTGGTTTATTTATGGAACAATGAAGGGAAAAATCTATACACACAGTCTAGATGAAGGTTTTTTTCTGCATATTTTTATTTGAAGATACAGGATTTTCTGCAGATGCAGACAGAATCTATGGAAATGGAAGGCTTACTCTATATTTAAGTGGATGTTTACCCCTTCAAAGGAGTCCCCAGGCAGGTAATGTTCTTTTTTTTTAATTTTTTGACAGGCAGAGTGGACAGTGAGAGAGAGAGAGAGACAGAGAGAAAGGTCTTCCTTCCATTGGTTCACCCCCCAAATGGCTGCTATGGTTAGTGCTCTGTGCCAATCTGAAGCCAGGAGCCAGGTGCTTCCTCCAGGTCTCCCTTGCAGGTGCAGGGCCCAAACACTTGGGCCATCCTCCACTGCCTTCTCAGGCCACAGTACATAGCTGGACTAGAAGAGGAGCAATCGGGACAGAATCTGGCACTCCAAACAGGACTAGAACCCAGTGTGGCAGCACCGCAAACAGGGGATTAGCCTAGTGAGGCACGGCACCAGACTGGTAATGTTCTTATTCCATTGCTCAAAACACTTCTCAAAGGCCTATTTTAAAATTGTTTGCAATGTAGATTAATGAACACAGTCTTCCCCCAGCCTACATTTACAAAAATAATATGTTGCCTGTGTAAAAAATTGGGACAATGCACAAAGGCAAAAGAAAAAGGAAAACATTTTGATCACCCTCTTTAGATCTCCCCCCAAAGATTTAATGTGGAGTGGGTTGAAAACCTAGATCTTTCTTTTCTTTCTTTTTTTTTTCTTTCTTTATTTCTTTCTTTTAAACAGGCAGAGCTACACACACACACACACACACAGAGAGAGAGAGAGAGAGAGAGAGAGAGAGAGAGAGAAAGAGAAAGAAAGGTCTTCCTTGCATTAGTTCACCCCCCAAATGGCCGCTATGGATGATTAGAAGCCAGGAGCCAGGTAATTCCTCCTGGTCTCCCATGGAGGTGCAGAGCCCAAGCACTTGGGCCATACTCCACTGCTTTCCCAGTAAGATTTATTTATTTATTTATTTATTTATTTATTTATTTATTTATTTATAATGCAGAGTTACAGAGAGGCAGAGGCAGAGAGAGAGAGAAAGAGAGAGGTCTTCCATTTGCTGGTTCACTCCCCAGATGGCTGCAATGGCTGGAGCTGTGCTGATCTGAAACCAGGAGCCAGGAGCTTCTTCCAGGTCTCCCACATGGGTGCAGGGACCCAAGGACTTGGACCATGTTCTACTGCTTTCCTAGGCCATGATAGAGAGCTGGATTGGAAGTGGAGCAGCTGGGACCTGAACTGGCACCCATATATAATGCTGGCATTGCAGGCGGCGCCTTTACCCACTACACCACAGCACTGGCCCCAGCCTTTTTTTTAACATTTATTTATTTGAAAGGCAAATGGTGGATGGGAGTATCTTCTAGCTGCTGGTTCATTCCCCAAGTGGCCACAATGGACAGGGCTGAGCCAGATCAAAACCAGGAACCAGGAATTCCATCTAGGTCTTCTACAGGAGTGGCAGGGACCCACCCTCTGCTGCCTTCCCAGGCTCATTAGCAGGAAGCTCACTAGGAAGACTAGCAGACAGGTCTCAAATCAGAGTTCCAATATAGGATACCTGCATTTTAGGCTGTGGCTTAACTTAGTGCCCCACAACACCAGCTGCAGTCCTGTTACTTAAAGGTGTATTGGTCAAATTTTACTGCTTATGAAATAATAAGGGATTTTTTGATCCCAGATTTGGAGTTTCACAGTCCTCTGATGGGGGGACAGGATGTGTGCAGAGGAAGGATCACATGGTGAGGAAGCAAGACAGGGAGACAAGGAGCACGCCCTTCCACCTTATAAAAAAGCACTGTGATCCCATCATGTGCTCCACTCTCACAATGTAGTCAAATCCAATCACTTCCCAGGGGCCCCACCTTCAGATACCACCTGGATCAAGTTCATTCTTAATCCATTAATAAGCCCATAACACAAGGATCTCTGGGGAACACCAAACTGTGGTAAAAAAAAAATCCTTCTTCCAATTTCCCAACACAAATTTCTTAACAGATTTGACTACTTCTAGAATTCCAGTTCATCCTCAAGGACTGAACTGATAACAGGAAAGAGAGCATTAAAAGTGTGTAAGGGCCATTGCACTACCATGGGGCACATCCCTACCTGTGCTCTGTGAGAGACTCTTTTAGTCAGTGAGGGTTAACAAATCCCAAATTACGAATATGAAGAATCAAGTTGGAGGTGGAATTGTGCTGCGGTGGGTTAAGCTGCAATGCCAGTATCCCATGTGAGTCCTGGTTCAAGTCTCAGCTGCTCTACTTCCAATAAGGACTATGCACTTACTTAATTTGTGATTATATTTTTCTGATACGTTTTGTCCAAATGTAATTTTACCACTGAAAGTTCATATCAAAGTAAAGGCTTAGATATTCCATAAAAAAATCATTTAAATGACCTGCTTCCATGCTTTTCTGGTCTGTGGGTATAACTTCACAGTATTTTATTGAATTACTCTCTCATATTTCTCAAAGTAATTCTTCTCCTTTCCAGAAAACAAATACCATTAAATACATATTTCAAGTCACCCACCACACTTGACATGGTGCCAAATGCTAAATAGAAATTAATTCTTTTCATTGTTTTCCCAGCCAGATGATTACTTAATTTCCTTGTTTGTTCAATCTTCCCTCTGCCCAAGCTTTATTGAGATAAAATGGACAAATTTAAAAATATGCTTATTGATACTTCTTGACAGGTTCATTTGATAACTCCCCCCCCCTTTTAAAGATTTATTCATTTATTTGAAATTTAGAGTTACAGAGAGGGAGGAAGGCAGGAGGAGAGACAGAAAGAGATCTTTCATTTGTTGGTTCACTTCCTAGATGTCTGCTTTAGCCAGGGCTGGGCCAGACCAATGCCAGGAGCCAGGAGCTTCATCCAGGTCTTCCACATGGGTGGCAAAAGCCCAGGAGCCTGAACCTCTGCATCCATTTTAACTGTTTTTTTCCAGACCATTAAGAATAAGCTGGACTGGAAGAGGAGCAGCCAGGACTTGAACCAGCACCCATATGGAATGCCAGCATCCTGGGAAGGTGGCTTTACCCACTACACCACAATGCTGGTCCCAGTTTTTTATTTTATTTTATTTTCAAACTATAGGTCTTGAAATCCAGTTAATTGGTTACAAGCAGCATAGTTTGGTGAACTACCATTATCACAGAATGCATAACAGGGAGGAAGAGTCTGTATTGCTTCAGAAAATTTTTGTTGCATTTATGTGTGTGTGTATGAATGTGCCATGGGTGGCTGTTTGTGTACCAAATCCTAATTTAAGTTTATAGCTCACCACTGTAAAAGTTTGAAAGCAAATATCCAAACTGATATTAAGATATTCATCACTGACCATTTTCACTCATCATTCTGAAGATATTGACAAAACAACTCTTGGTGACAATGGAATATTTTCTAATTTGCCAAAAGTAGCACTGACTAGTAGTCTTTCCCTCCTTTTTAAAATTTTTAATTTGATTTGCCTCACTTACAGTGCCATCTAGTGTATTAGGAGGGAAAGCACTTCATGGAATTTAGGTAGTCCCAAAGTTACTTTCTCATAGCCAAGATGACACTCATCATAGAATTCAGTCCAAACCAAATTTGCAAAATATAAATATTAAACAGCCATGGGCCATGTTTCTCAATGTATGAATTCTCAGGCTGGCATTGTGGCATAGCAGGTTAGGCTACCAGCTGCAACAACAGTATCCCATATGTGAGCCCAGTTTGAATCCTGGTTACTCCACCTTCAATCCAGCTCTCTACTAATGCTTCTGGGAATGCAGGGGAGGATGACCCAAGTGCTTGGGCCCCTGCCACCCATGCTGAAAATCTTCATGAAGTTCCAGTCTCCTGTCTTCAGACTGACCCTGCCCTGGCTTTTGGGGTCATTTGGGGAGTGAACCAGCAGATGGAAGGTCTCAATATCTCTCCTCTCCCCCTCACTCACCCTCTCTTCCTCCCTCTCCCTCTCCATTATTCTGTCTTTCAAATAAATAGTTTTTTAAATAAAAATAAAATAAATACAATAAATATACAAATTCTGAAGCTCTTGCTTGGGGTTTAGGTTCAGAATTTTAGACATCAAGAAGCTACCTGGAGAACCTGGGTCTCAGGACCCTCAAGATCTGAAGAGCTAAGGGATCTGTTTTAAAGCCTGCAAATATCTGGGAATAGAACGCTGGCTCCTGAGTCAACTCTTCAAGAGCTCCTCTCCTTCAACAACTCCCTCTCTTCATTTTCCACTCCCACCCTTCCACATCCACTCCAGATCAGAGAGAAGTCACTATTTTAATTTGCCAAAAACTGAGTGCCACATTAGCCAAAACCATATTAGTGTGGTTATTGCCAAACTTCATTAGCTGACCTGACATAGTAACAAATGATATCTCTCAAAATTCCTCAGGTCTAATATCTCACTGTATTAGTGACCATTTGGAAGCAATTATCAGCTAGATTTCCTTCCATAAATTAGCCATCCTGCTGCACCAAGAGTAGTGTATCTCATAGGAGATTCTGCATGTTAATTACTGAATAGTCACAAAACTGCAGAAAATAAACCTAACTCAGCCCACATGCATGAGAGCTCTTTGAAAAAAACAAGTGTTGAAATACACCTTAAGAGTTTTAGAAACTATCTACATTTTTAAAAAGACTACACTTGACACTGACTTGCCCCATTTCTAATGATTTCCATATCCCTCCATAGTTAGAGGATCTAATTTCATTGTCTCGTAATCACATGGGTCAAAGCAATGGAAGAGAGAGACAGCAAGAGTGAGAACGAGAGCAAATATTTATCTTCTATGTCAATGGTCTCTCCTTACAAAACCATCATGGGATTCATCATAGAAGCCCCACCCTACCAACTTAATCCTTTCTCAACCACCCCACCCTTAATTGGAATGGGTTACAACACTTAATCTATTCCTTTAAGACTTTGGAGATAAATGATTTAACACAACCACCTTTATAGGAAACCCAAACCTGTATCCAAACCATAGCAAAACTCAAAGGAGTTCCAGCTAGGTCTTCAATGTGGATGGCAGGGGCAAGGTACATGAGCCTTGTTTGGCTGCTTTCCAAGGCATATTAACAGCTAGATTGGAAGCAGAATATCTGGGACAAAAGCAGATGCTCCCATATGGGATGCTGGCATTGCATGCAATAGTTTAACCCAGGAGCCACAACATCAGCCCTGCAAATTCTTCTTAGAATCCTTGTAGTTGTTTAAATAATGCATCATTAACCCAGTGAGCACAAGTGATCAGGTTGGGTAGAAAAAGGAAACTCCAGTGCGGGGGGGGGGGGGATGGACCTCTGGATGCTAAATAAATTCGAACAATGTTGACCATATTCTTCAAAAATATAAGCAGCCTAACAAAGAGGCTTGTGCAGGGTTTTGATAACATTCCCGGAGAAGGATAGCTGTTCTCACTCCAATCCAAAGTCTGTCCGTGGTCTTTGTGAGTAGAATCACAAAGTTTGCCAAAGAGCACTGATCTCTATGACAGATGAGATTAAAGGATGGTTCAGTCTGTTAGAATTCTGTTTGGTGACCAGACCACTTCAAAACTGGTTTTCTACCCAACCAGTCATGAGGCTGCTGGCACTTGGGGTCATCAGGCCTTGGAACAATAGTGTCCCTTTTACTTTGAGACAAGTTTGGTGGAAATGTAGAATTTAGTGAGTGTAGAGAAGAGATAGAGATAAAGAGCCACTACTCAAACACATAAGTGAAAAATATGTGAGATGGGCTTCGGATACCTGAAACACAGAATGTGATCTTAAAAACTTGTTAATTAAAGGAGTAAAGTTTGCCAGATATACAACATCTTTCTGTCCATGTCTGCCGCGGACCGGCTCTCGCGGAGTCTCAGACCGAGGGAGAACGAGGGGACGAAGAGCCAGGAGAGTCAGAAATCGGCGGGGAAATGACAGACAGACACACACACGTTATGTGTACGTTACTGCTGCGATTTATTGTAGTAAGGCTTGGGTTTATATAGTAAAGAACAATGCTGCAGGCAAATGAAAAACTTTTATCACAAAGGTTGACAAAATGAGTTAAAACAATGATGTCATATGAGTGGTTTAGTGGGGACATTGTTTTTAGACAATTTACGGAGGATGAGAATTGACCTTTGACTTAGTTTCAGTTACTGAGGATGAGAATTGACCTTTGACTTAGTTTTACTTACTGGGGATGAGAATTGACCTTTGACTTAGTTTCATTTACTGAACTGTTTAGGGGAATAACTGTCCAAGGTTTTGCTTGCCCTCTAGGTACCTGGAGATAACCTCTGAGTAACCTTAACATTTTTTTGTTACTACAATGGGAACCTAATGATATGTTTTGACTTGCATTCCTGGCTTACGGGAAACTTCTTTTTCTTGATTTTTTAGTTTCTGAGAATTATGAGGGTAAGCAGTAAAGTGTAAACACAGCTGGTAGATAATGCATAATGAGATCATCAGCAGAGCAGAGACACGGTGTCCCCCAAAATTTAGCAAGGACAGTCTTGGCTTCCATAATGTGAGTCGGGGGTCATTACAACCGCGGACTGCACAGGAATCGCCTGAGGCTAAACTCCAACAGAGCGCGCACCCCAAAACCCTGCAGCTTTAGACCCCCGACGCAGCAACATCTTGCCACGCGGGTATCACAGCTGTGAGCGTGGCAATTCCTCCCTTTTTATTTTTAAAATGAAGCTTGAAGACTTCCTGCTGGACGCTCTGTAAAGAATTAAATATGCATTTTAGAATTTTAGGAAGAAAAATTATAATTAGCAATACTACTAATGTCACTATCCCTATATAAATGAGGTAGTTTTTCCAATTTATGGGGTTTAAATTTTTGATTTCTGCTTTTAAACTAGTAGTTATATCTTGTAAATCCCCTATTTGTAGCCTTGATTGACTAGCAACAGCAATTTTTTTTTGTAAAGCGTTTAAATTATGCGTAACATCATTATCATGCCAGACACCCTGCAAATGCGCTTTCACTTTCTCCCAAGATTCTGAAGAATTATATGGTAGCGGAGTAACACAGATTGACTTAAAGTTACTATGACAACGAGTAGAAAACATTGTAACACTTTTACAGGTTCCCTGTCCAACCACCCCACAGGTTGTACAATAGGTGGATTAGGAACATAAGCCCAATATGAAGTCCCCTCAGTCTTTGGAGTTGAAATCAAGGCAAGAAAAGCCACAAAAAGATAAGAGGTTGTGCGAGGCTTCCCCTGCTCAGCGAGAAGCTTCTTGGCTTTCCGAGCTAGGCGACGGACCATTGTCCAGGTGATTTTTTGCCTCTGTTGGATTATTTTCAATTTTTTCATCTGATGTTTTATGTGTTTTTTTTTGTTTTTTCCAGCGTCGCTGCCTGCGGCGCTGTGCCGGGGACCGCCCTGATGAGTCTATTTGGGATCCAGACGGGGCAGTCGGCATCCTGTGGGAAAACACAAGCATAGCCTCGTCCCGAGGTGATTAGCACATCCGGACCTTTCCACATTTCTGTTAACAGGTCTTTTTAGAGGACTTTGGGCAGGGGGGTTTTATAGACCTCCCTGTCCCAGTGTCGTAGGGCCGCTGTAAGGCCCTTTCCATCAGCATTTAAATGATTTAAAACAAACAATGAATGAGACAATATATGATGGGGTGAGAAATAAGAATTAGCAGTTTGAAGGCGTTCCAATTGTAGTTTTAATGTTTGATGAGTTCTTTTAATGATTGCCTGTCCTTGAGGATTATAAGGAATTTCTGTAATATGAGTTATGTGCCATTGGGCACAAAAATTTACAAATGCTTTAGAGATATAAGCTGGTCCATTATCAGTTTTAATTTGAGAAGGAATGCCCATAATTTGAAAACACTGAATTAAATGTTGAATAACATCCTTTACTGCTTCTCCCGTTCTAGCAGAAGCATGCACAAAATGAGAAAAGGTGTCAACAGTCACATGTACATATCCCAACTTACCAAAAGAAGACACATGAGTTACATCCATCTGCCAAATAATGTTAGCTTTTAAACCTCGGGGATTTACACCCATTTTTGGAGGATGATGTACTGGGGGACAATGAGTACATTGTTTTACTATTTGTCTTGCCTGTTCTCTAGTAATAGAGAACATTTTTTGCAAAGAGGCTGTATTTTGATGGTGAATATTATGACTTTCTAATGCCTCCTGCACTGTAGCTACAATAGACTGGGTATGCATATCTGCTATGGCATTTCCTTTTGCCAGAGGCCCTGGCAATTTACTATGGCCTCTTATATGTCCAATAAAGAATTTTGCTGTTCTTTCTCTTATTAATTTTTGTAATTGTTTTAATAGAGTAAGAATGGGTGATTTTCCTGATAAGAGAGCTGTCTCTAAGGCTGGAAATAAATTAACCACGTATTTAGAATCTGAATAAAGGTTAAATGGTTGTGGAAACTTTGTAAAGGCCAATATGACTGCTTTAATTTCCGCTTGCTGGGCGGAAGTCTTTTTACCACTTTCAACATACACACCGTGCTCTTCAGAATAAACCACAGCACAACCTGAAGATGACCCATTAGTAAAAATATTTTGAGCTTTAGCTAAAGGTTGCGGCGAAAACCAGACTGGAAATACCAATTCTACGTGTCTTGCAAATTCTATGATAGGATGTTTTGGATAATGATATTTTATCTGCCCTGCATAGTTTTGCAGCGCTATGACCCAATCTTCATTATTTTGCATTAGTTCCTCTACTTGACTTTTATTGTAGGGTGTGACAATAGTGGCTGGCTCCTTGCCAAACAATTTTTTAGAGCGAGCTCTACCTTTGGTAATTAGTAAAGCACATAAATAAGGATAATCTGCAAGCATCTTTGCCTGTGTATGAGGCAAGTGAAGCCACTCCAAGACTCCCTCCTGCCATAGGCAAGCTGTAGGCGTATAAGCTGTTGCAAAAATCAAAAGACACCAGGGCACAACATAATCTATCTGATGTACACGTGCCTTAGATAAGGCTTTGTCAACTAATTGTAATGCCTGTAAAGCCTCTGGCGTCAATGTCCTTAGAGACTTAGGATTAGAGTCACCATGCAAGATGGAATATAAGGGACTTAATTTTCCTGTAGTAATCTTTAAATGAGGTCTTAGCCAATTAATGTCTCCTAATAATTTTTGATAATCATTTAATGTTCTTAGCCTATCCCTTCTAATTGATATCTTTTGTGAAACAATATAATCATCTTTTATAATTTGTCCCAAATAATTTAAAGGTCGATCTCTTTGCACCTTATCAGGGGCTATAACCAAGCCATGAGCAGTTAAAGTTTGAATAGTATCATACAACAAATCATCTAGTATAGCAGAATTTTCATGAGCCAATAATATATTATCCATATAATGAATTATATATGCAGTAGCATATTTTTTCCTTATTATTTGCATGGCCTTATCGACAAATTTTTGACACAAAGTAGGAGAATTTTTTATGCCCTGTGGCAAAGTAACCCACTGATACCTTCTATAAGGTTGTTTAAAGTTTGATGAAGGCACACTAAAAGCAAAATGTTCACAGTCTGCCGGATCCAATTTTATAGTAAAGAAACAATCTTGTAGATCTATAACAATAATTTTCCATCCTTTAGGAACAGCAACCGGAGATGGCAGTCCAGGTTGCAGAGGACCCATGTCCTTCATGGCTGCATTGACTGCTCTTAAATCTTGTAAGAGCCTCCATTTACCTGATTTTTTCTTTATAACAAATACTGGTGTATTTTAAGGACTTTTTGATTCTACTAAATGCCCTTTTTCTAGTTGTTCTTGTACTAGCTGCTCAAGAGCCTGTATTTTTTCTTCTGTTAGGGGCCACTGACTCACCCACACAGGTTCTTGAGTCAGCCATTTTATTTTATCTGCTACCAAATTTTCTGCAGTGGCCCCTATATAAAATGCTGTTTATTTAAATTTCCAATGTTTTTCCTTTTTACACCGAGGACACAGCCCCGGCGGCCCTTGCTTCTTAGCATCCTCCTTAGGATGTTTGCATTCCCTTTGCATATGCCCTGGTTGACCACAGTTATAACAAACATCCATAGATGATGATTTGGCGCCTCCTCTGTATGTTTTTTTAACATATGTACTGAACTTCTGACCTTTCATAGCTGTAGCATAGGCCATTCCCTGGACTATAGCTGGTGAGGCATCTAAACATGCTTTTACATAATCTTGAATAGTTCCTGTCTTTCTAATAGGCCGAATTAAATCCTGACACAATGGATTAGCATTTTCCCAAGCCAATTGTTTTAAGAGCATGTCTGTCCCCTCGGAAGGGGGCAGCATCCTCGTTACTGCTTCTTCTAATCTGGAAATGAAATCCTGATAAGGCTCTTCCATTCCCTGTCTAATACCTGCCAATGTTCCTGGTTTGGTTCCTGTAGGGGGAATGTTACGCCAAGCGTATATTGCATTGTTGGTTATTAACTTTAAAATGTCTTTTGGAATTTTTTGCTGAGTATTTAAGGGGGCATATTCCCCTGACCCCATAAGCATAGACATTGTAGGCTTAGGGCCTCTTTTCTTGATACTTTGGTTAATAGTTTCTTTACACTTATCCTCATACTCTGTTCTCCAAAGGATAAAATCCCCAGGATTAAGAGTAGCCT
Organism: Lepus europaeus; assembly: GCF_033115175.1. Lineage (NCBI taxonomy): Eukaryota > Metazoa > Chordata > Mammalia > Lagomorpha > Leporidae > Lepus > Lepus europaeus. The sequence goes on along the minus strand of NW_026909242.1, from coordinate 29,841 downwards.
TAGCTGTTTGCATCCAATCATAAGGGGTCAGCCATAAGCTGGCTAGCATGTCCACAATTTGTAAAGTGTAAGGCGCGGTAGCACCACTAGTTTTTACCGCACTCTGAAGTTCTTGAGCGTTTTTAAAGGTAGGGGTTCCCAGGTAGGTTCTTCATCATTTTTAGAGGTCTCTACAACAGGAAAGATGCCAAAGGCAACATCCCCATTTTTTCGAGCCTCAGCTATGGCACCTTTAAAGCCCATTGGAGGAGGGGGTAATGGAGGAGGACGCCTTCTAGGCTTGGAAGGCTTCCTCATCATAGATTGCATAGGAATAGGAGGAGGCCTATGGTGGTCTCTATAATCATCCTCCTCGTCCTCCTCTCGTTCTTTATCCTCCAGTTCTTTCCAATATACTTCGCTATAATCATCATCTTCCTTCTCATCCTTTTTTATGGCATTATACACCATAGGAGGTGTAGAAGCCATCAAAGGAGTACGCTGCCTGGAACCCCCTGGACCACAATCTGGTATTTTATAATTTGTAGTTTTTTCTGTATCAGAGGCTGTCTCACGGCACAAGCCTTCAAATTGCGTGGTTTCCGCCAAAAGTTTTCTAATTTGGTACCAAAGTTGATATGCTTGTGGGGGCAAGGTTTTTTCCCCTTGGTTTCGCACATACCTACGCATTTCTTTGCCAACCTTTTTCCAATCCTCTAAGATTAAAGAGCCTCCCTCCAGGAACCAAGGACTAACCATTCTGAGAAAAGAAGTAAAAGTTTTTACTGTTCTTACCGAGACAGGAAATCCGGATTTAGTCAGCATTTTCCGTAGCATGACCACTAGCATCTTTTCCTTCTTTGACAATGAATGCCCCATGGTTCCCAAGATTACTTACGCTTAACCGGTAAACTTTCGCCGGCAGGACTGCAGATCCTTCGTAAGAGCTGTTTCTAACTCTGAGGAAAGAAAGAGAAAGATTACCTGTCCTTCAGGTCCCTGTTCGGGCACCACCTGCCGCGGACCGGCTCTCGCGGAGTCTCAGACCGAGGGAGAACGAGGGGACGAAGAGCCAGGAGAGTCAGAAATCGGCGGGGAAATGACAGACAGACACACACACATTATGTGTACGTTACTGCTGCGATTTATTGTAGTAAGGCTTGGGTTTATATAGTAAAGAACAATGCTGCAGGCAAATGAAAAACTTTTATCACAAAGGTTGACAAAATGAGTTAAAACAATGATGTCATATGAGTGGTTTAGTGGGGACATTGTTTTTAGACAATTTACGGAGGATGAGAATTGACCTTTGACTTAGTTTCAGTTACTGAGGATGAGAATTGACCTTTGACTTAGTTTTACTTACTGAGGATGAGAATTGACCTTTGACTTAGTTTCATTTACTGAACTGTTTAGGGGAATAACTGTCCAAGGTTTTGCTTGCCCTCTAGGTACCTGGAGATAACCTCTGAGTAACCTTAACATTTTTTTGTTACTACAATGGGAACCTAATGATATGTTTTGACTTGCATTCCTGGCTTACGGGAAACTTCTTTTTCTTGATTTTTTAGTTTCTGAGAATTATGAGGGTAAGCAGTAAAGTGTAAACACAGCTGGTAGATAATGCATAATGAGATCATCAGCAGAGCAGAGACACGGTGTCCCCCAAAATTTAGCAAGGACAGTCTTGGCTTCCATAATGTGAGTCGGGGGTCATTACAACCGCGGACTGCACAGGAATCGCCTGAGGCTAAACTCCAACAGAGCGCGCACCCCAAAACCCTGCAGCTTTAGACCCCCGACGCAGCAACATCTTGCCACGCGGGTATCACAGCTGTGGGCGTGGCACATGTCATTCAAATTAGCATTGAAAATGATCTTCTGAATTGAAAAACTATGAATGAGCCACGCACAAATTGTCAATTTCAACTGGAAGAAATGCCATGCCCCTATAATGGACACAATTAGATGCTCAATTAATTTCTGTCTACCAAAGAAAGGAGGCTCAGAAGTGAACATCAAACCGAGGGGTCTCATTTGCCTGTTTCAATAGTCAGGCTGTTTTCTTCTTCCTTCATTTCCTTGGTAGGCTATTGTGCCACAAGAATGCCTCCATTATCAGATTCAAAATTGAATCCTGTGATACTGTAGCCTGAGGAAAAGGAAGCATTGAATATCATTCCCAGTTTTAGGCCCAGAAGATACTTAGGAAATGTCACTTTATATACAACACATGCAACATTAGTGCTTTTAATTTCCTTTTTATGGGAGCAATGGAGATTAATTTGCATGTGTTCATTTCAATTTCTGTAATAAGACCAGAATTTTGCATTAAGCTTTCCATCTCAAAAACAGTTAAAAAGAACACATCTCTTCTTTCAAAAGTTTTTATTATAGTTCTATTTTGCAGTCCCTGCATCTAATATTCACTTAAAACCTTGAAATATACACATATACCCATAGGTTCTAATTTGTTATTTTGTTTGTTAGATGATTCTTTATGGATTCTACCTGACAAAACACTAGAACTATCAAAAACAATGACTACATATCCAGGAAGAATATTTATCATAGTAAAAAGGGGTCAAAATGTGTCAACCATGCTCAGGAACATAAAACAAGTGCTAGATGCAAAGGGGTGTTTGTTTTAAATAAGAAATAGAATTAGCTAGATATGTTTTGAATTTCAGAGCAGCCTGTACAGCCCGATAAACACACACACTTACATGACCTGTTATTAAAACACTGAAAAAGCTTAAGTAATTGTATTCTCTGTGTTACCAAAGCTCATGCTTAACACTATGAACAAGTTGCAAAAGAACTCCACAATGAGGGGTGGCAGAGGAGCCGGTATGGTAGGCATGGCATCCTCCCAGTTGAAAGCAGAGGGCTAAACCCCCTTTCAAACAGGAGCGGAGGAATGATGGGGTCTGACTCAGGCTCTAGGGCTAAGTTTCAGGTCATCTGAGAGAAGAGAAGGGCCATCCCTTCCCTCAAGAAGAATGGATCCATGGCCCGCTGTCTGCCACGATGGGGTGGGGCGTGGACATCCAGACACCCAGCCATGGGCCTACTTCTGCTTTCAGGTGCTGATCCGCTGATCCCTCACTCTCGATTGCTTGCTTGGGGCTCCCAGGTACCGGGTCGTGCTCGGCTTCACATCGGCACTTGACGTGGCTGCACTTAGGATCAGCAATCCCCACAGAGGAATCCTAGAGCTCTTGCCTCCCACAGCCCCTTCTGCTTGCCTACTCTGCCATCTCCATTCCTTGGGAAGGGCTTGGACCATCTCTGGGTTCCAATGGGATGCCAATGGCTCAGGCAGCAGCTGAACTCTCCGCCCCAGCTCTCTGACCCCTCCCTTCCCACCTTCACCACCTGCATCTCCACCCCCCCACACACACACACGGTTCCAAACTCTGTCATCATCAGCAGCAGCAGCAACATCGTAGGCTCCTCTCGGGTTCACCCTCATCCATGTTCCACCCCCCAGTGGGGCGCCTTCTCTCATGATGACAAGCTCCAAGTCTATCCATCAGCCCATAGGGGAAAACAGTTGATCCCGACATTTAGTGCTGTGTTTTGCTTCTTCCAGCAGGGGAGCCAGTATGGTGCCCATGGCATCCTCCCAGTTGAAAGCAGAGGGCTAAAACCCCTTTCAAACAGGAATGGGGGAATGATGGGGTCTGGTTCAGGCTCTAGGGCTAAGGTTCAGGTCATCTGAGAGAAGCAATTTTCTGGAAAAACCTTTCTAGACTTAACTGTTTACTTTTTTTTTAAATGGGTTTTCACTATTTTTCCTCTTTAGCCCAGTTTTTTGGAGGGGCTTATGGAAATAAGCCAGCAGAATCCTTTCCTCCACAAATTCCCAGACACAGTAACCCTTCCCTGTTGACTGAAGATACCTTTCAAAATGTTTCATGGACCTCATCAGTTTGTACCCACACAGAAACACAAAGTATAAAAATACTGTTTCGACTGGCTTAATTCACTCAGCATGATGTTTTCCAGATTCCTCCATCTTGTTGCAAATGACTGGGTTTCATTGTTCCTTACTGCTGTATAGTATTCTATGGAGTACATGTCCCATAATTTCTTTATCCAGTCTACTGTTGATGGGCATTTGGGTTGGTTCCAGGTCTTAGCTATTGTGAATTGAGCTGCAATAAACATTAATGTGCAGATGGCTTTTTTATTTGCCAAATTAATTTCCTTTGGGTAAATTCCAAGGAGTGGGATGGCTGGGTTGTATGGTAGGGTTATGTTCAGGTTTCTGAGGAATCTCCAGACAGACTTCCATAGTGGCTTAACCAGTTTGCATTCCCACCAACAGTGGGTTAGTGTCCCTTTTTCCCCACATCCTCTCCAGAATCTATTGTTGGTAGATTTCTGGATGTGAGCCATTCTCACAGGGGTGAAGTGAAAACTCATTGTGTTGATTTGCATTTCTCTGATTGCTAGTGATCTTGAACATTTTTTCATGTGTCTGTTGGCCATTTGGATTTCCTCTTTTGAAAAATGTCTATTGAGGTCCTTGGCCCATCTCTTCAGTGGGTTGTTTGTTCTATTGTTGTGGATTTTCTTCATTTCTTTGTAGATTCTGGTTATCAACCCTTTATCTGTAGTATAGTTTGCAAGTATTTTTTCCCATTCTGTCGGTTGCCTCTTCACTTTCCTGACTGTTTCTTTTGAAGTACAGAAACTTCTCAATTTGATGGAATCCCAAATGTTAATTTTGGTTTTGACTGCCTGAGCTCCTGGGGTCTTTTCCAAGAAGTCTTTGCCTGTGCCTATATCTTGCAGGGTTTCTCCAATGCTCTCTAATAATTTGATGGTTTCAGGTCGTAGATTTAAGTCTTTAATCCACATTGAGTGAATTTTTGTGTAAGGTGAAAGGTATGGGTCTTGCTTCAAGCTTCTGCACGTGGAAATCCAATTTTCCCAGCACCATTTATTGAATAGGCTGTCCTTATCATTTGTTTTCCCTGATCGGCAACAACTGAACACCAAAGGGGAAACCTGTTGAAGTGAAATGGACACTATAAGAAACAATGACCTGATCAGCTCTTGTCCTGACTTTAGATGTACAATGCAATACTTTATCCTTTTTAGTATTTGTTGTTGTTGTTGTTGTTGTTCTAGTACTAGTGGTTGAACTCTGTAATTAACACACAATTATTCTTAGGTGTTTAAATTTTAACTGAAAAGTGATCCCTGTTAAATTTCAGAGTGGAAAAGAGAGGGAGGAGATGTACAATTTGGGACATACACAATCAGACTTGCCCCAAATGATGGAGTTAGAAATGTGCCAGGGGATTCCAATACAATCCCATCAAGGTGGCATGTACCAATGCCATCGCACTAGTCCAAGGGATCAATTTCAGTTCACATTCAATGGCTCGGATAGGTCTAAGAATCAAAGGGATCACACAAACAAGACAAGTGTCTCCTAATACTAACTGATAGAATCAAAAAGGGAGAGAAAGATCCAACATGGGAAGTGGGATACACAGCAGACTCATAGAATGGCAGATGTCCTAAACAACACTCTGGCCTCAGAATCAGCCCTTAAGGCATTCAGATCTGGCTGAAGAGCCCATGAGAGTACTGTAGGCATGGAAAGCCAAGATACCATGGAAAAGAAAAAAAAAGAAGAAGACCTAAATGAAAGATCTCTGTGAGTGAGATCCCAGTGGAAAGAACGGGGCCATCAAAGAAGGAGGTACCTTTCTCTGAAGGGAGGAGAGAACTTCCACTTTGACTGTGACCCTATCGGAATAAGATCAAAGTCAGCGAACTCTAAAGGCTTCCATAGCCCTGGCAACTCATGACTAGAGCCTAGGGAGATTACTGATGCCATGAACAGGAGTGTCAAATTGTTAAGTCAGCAACAGAAGTCACTGTGTACTTACATCCCATGTGGGAACTGTCCTTAATGTGTTGTCTAATGTGCAGTGATGCTCTAACTAGTACTGAAACAGTATTTTTACACTTTGTGTTTCTGTGTGGGTACAAACTGATGAGATCTTTACTAATTATATACTGAATCGATCTCCTGTATATAAAGATAATTGGAAATGAAAAAAAAAAACTTGTGTTAAATTGGAAATGGCATAGAAAATTAATTAATTTTTAAAAAATATTATGTAGGATATCTGTCTTTAATGTGCTGTTCACTCTTAATTAATGCTATAACTAGTACTCCAACAGTATTTTTTTTCACTTTGTGTTGCTATATGGGGGCAAACTGTTGAAATCGTTACCTAATATATACTAAACTGATCTTCTGTATATAAAGAGAATTGAAAATGAATCATGATGTGATTGGAAGGGGAGAGGGAGCGGGAGAGGGGAGGGTTGTGGGTGGGAGGGAAGTTTTGGGAGGGGGAAGCCATTGTAACCCATAAGCTGTACTTTGGAAACTTATGTTCATTAAATAAAAGTTTAATTTAAAAAAAAGAAAAAAAATACTGCTTCAGTACTAGTTATAGCATCACTTCACATTAGACAACACATTAAGGACAGATCCCACATGGGGTGTAAGTACACAGTGACTCCTGTTGCTGACTTAACAATTTGACACTCCTGTTCATGGCGTCAGTAATCTCTCTAGGCTTTAGTCATGAGTTGTCAGGGCTATGGAAGCCTTTAGAGTTCGCTGACTCTGATCTTATTCCGATATAAAGATAATTGGAAATGAAAAAAAAACAACCTGGTGTTAAATTGGAAATGGCATAGAAAATTAATTAATTTTAAAAAAATATTATGTAGAATCTCTGTCTTTAATGTGCTGTACACTGTTATTTAATGCTATAACTAGTACTCCAACGGTAGTTTTTTCACTTTGTGTTGCTATATGGGGCAAACTGTTGAAATATTTACCTAATATATACTAAACTGATCTTCTGTATATAAAGAGAATTGAAAATGAATCTTGATGTGAATGGAAGGGGAGAGGGAGCGGGAAAGGGGAGGGTTGCGGGTGGGAGGGAAGTTATGGGAGGGGGGAAGCCATTGTAACACATAAGCTGTACTTTGGAAATTTATATTCATTAAATAAGAGTTAAAAAAATGTTTCATGGATACCTGAAACAGAAGGTAATGCAAAGCTTATAAATACTATTTTTTCATACATATACATGCCTATGATGAAGTTTAATTTATAAATTAGACACAGTAAGAGATAAACAGTAATCATAAATTAGAACAGTTATAATGATATACTATACTAAAAGTTATTTGAAACTTATGAAGTCTTTATTTTTGTAATTTTTTGTTTAATATTTTCCGACCGCAGATGACCTTGGGTAACTAAAACCTGAAAAGGGAAACAGCAGATAGGGAGAAAGCACTATATTCACTGGGAGTGGAGAGCCATTTATTCTGGCAGAAAATGTGAAGGTGTCCCTAGGGCACACATCTTCCCACACTCACGCCTAAAACTCGGCTGCCTTGTCTCCATCACTGCTGACTCGCCATTACCCTGGGCTGTAAGGAGAGTGCCTACCATCAATCCTGTTTCAAACAGATGAAGGAAAGGAGATGCCTACCTTAAAGGATTTGATAATCACATTTGTCAAAAGACAAAACTACAGTGCATTTAGTTTAAAGATCTTATTGACTTCACTTTCCATACTCCAATCAAACGACACTTCATTCTATAGAATTGAGGGAGTGTTCTAATGAGTCAAGTAGAAGAGGTTGGTTTCAGGGACAGAGATGGGCCTGAAGAAAGTGGGAACAAAGGGTAGATCACCTCCAGATGGCTTTCCTAGTAGGAAAGGGACCAGCAGCCAGAATGATGGAAAAATAACCCATTGGCTACCAACAGGTTACTGAGTTTTGTTGTTATTATTTTATAAGGAATAAAGCAGAGGGAACTCTGTTATCATGCCAATCAAAACTGGCCTATTTGAGTGCTCTAGCTGTTACTCTCCCTTGATTTTTTAGAAGGTCAGATAACAACTCAGTTTGAATTTGGTGATAAGGAATTTCAGCTTGAATGACTCCGTTTTGATTTTTAGCCTGGTTTGGTGGGGCCCAGTGCAGGAGCTTAAGTCCAAGACAATGGCTTCCTGTAATATTTAAGTGGTTCTCTCTTTGGACTCCACTATAATACTGTATATAAATACCTGCATTTAAAAAAATGTAAAATGCTGATCACATGAGCACAGTGGAACACAACCTGGAAAATTCCAGGCTAAGCGGAGCCAAGTTTAGGTTATGAATCCATGTGAAACAACAGATGCACATGAACATCATGGTTTCTTTTCAGTGACTTCTTGTGTGGGATCCAGCTGTGCAGTGTGCACTCTAAGGGAGTTTTCACCTTCAGGTGTGGAAGAAGAAATGGGAAGTGGAGAAAGGTGTCGCAATCCTAGCTGTTAGGATGCTGCTGCTGACTTGGGAAGACAGACTGCTCTTGCCTTTGGTCCCTGTCTGAGAATGGGAAGAGCAGTGTGTCTTACTTTTTCCTTAGCTGTCTACTGCCTCACCTGCAGCTTGAAAGAAATAATGTGTGTGAACCTATTCTTAGAACTATAATGAGATTATAATTACTTTTTAAGGTATCTTTTCCAAGCAGACATTGGTTTTCCCTGATCAATATCTCTTATTTCCCAATTACCTTCTAGAATTGTCTGTGAACTGCTCTGAGACTGAATAGAACACTCTGGGAGTAGATTATATTTTCTTTTTTTTATTAAACTTTTATTTAATGAATATAAATTTCCAAAGTATAGCTTATGGGTTACAATGGCTTCCCCCCTCCCATAGCTTCCCTCCCGCCCGCAACCCTCCCCTTTCCCGCTCCCTTTCCCCTTCCATTCATGTAAAGATTCATTTTCAATTCTCTTTGTATACAGAAGATCAGTTTAGTATATATTAGGTAAAGATTTCAACATTTTGCCCATATAGCAACATCAAGTGAAAAAACTACCATTGGATTACTAATTATAGCATTAAATAGCAATGTACAGCACATTAAAGACAGAGAACCTACAGAATTTTTTTTTATATTAATTAATTTTCTATGCCATTTCCATTTTAACACCAGGTTGTTTTTTTTTTCATTTCCAATTCTCTTTATATACAGAAGATCACTTCAGTATATAATTAGAAAGACCTCATCAGTCTGTGCCCACACAGAAACGCAAAGTATAAAAATACTGTTTCAGTACCAGTCATAGCTTCACTTGGCTTTAGATGACACATTAGGGACAGATCCCACATGGGGTGTAAGTACACAGTGACTCCTGTTGCTGACTTAACAATTTGACACTCCTGTTCATGGCGTCAGTAATCTCCCTAGGCTCTAGTCATGAGTTGCCAGGGCTATGGAAGCCTTTAGAGTTCGCTGACTTTGATCTTATTCCGATAGGGTCATAGTCAAAGTGGAGGTTCTCTCCTCCCTTCGGAGAAGGGTACCTCCTTCTTTGATGGCCCCGTTCTTTCCACTGGGATCTCACTCACAGAGATCTTTCATTTAGGTCTTTTTTTTTCCATGATATCTTGGCTTTCCATGCCTGCTATACTCTCATGGGCTCTTCAGCCAGATCTGAATGCCTTGAGGGCTGATTCTGAGGCCAGAGTGTTGTTTAGGACATCTGCCATCCTATGAGTCTGCTGTGTATCCCACTTCCCATGTTGGATCTTTCTCTCCCTTTTTGATTCTATCAGTTAGTGTTAGCAGATACTTGTCTTGTTTGTGTGATCTCTTTGATTCTTAGACCTATCAGAGCTATCAATTGTGAGCTGAAATTGATCCCTTGGACTAGTGCGATGGCATTGGTACATGCCATCTTGATGGATTTGTGTTGGAATCCCCTGGCACATTTCTAACTCCACCATTTGTGGCCAGTCCGATTGAGCATGTTCCAAATTGTTCATCTCCTCCCTCTCTTTTCCACTCTTAGATTTAACAGGGATCACTTTTCAGTTAAAATTTAAACACCTAAGAATAATTGTGTGTTAATTACTGAGTTCAACCAATAGTACTAGAACAACAACAACAACAACAAATACTAAAAAGGATAAAGTATTACATTGTACATCTAAAGTCAGGACAGGAGCTGATCAGTTCATTGTTGCTTATAGTGTCCATTTCACTTAACAGGTTTCCCCTTTGGCGCTCAGTTGTCACCGATCAGGGAAAACAAATGATATTTTTCTCTTTGGGACTGGCTTAATTCACTCAGCATGATGTTTTCCAGATTGTTCCATCTTGTTGCAAATGACTGGGTTTCGTTGTTTCTTACTGCTGTATAGTATTCTATGGAGTACATGTCCCATAATTTCTTTATCCAGTCTACTGTTGATGGGCATTTGGGTTGGTTCCAGGTCTTAGCTATTGTGAATTGAGCTGCAATAAACATTAATGTGCAGATGGCTTTTTTATTTGCCAAATTAATTTCCTTTGGGTAAATTCCAAGGAGTGGGATGGCTGGGTTGTATGGTAGGGTTATGTTCAGGTTTCTGAGGAATCTCCAGACAGACTTCCATAGTGGCTTAACCAGTTTGCATTCCCACCAACAGTGGGTTAGTGTCCCTTTTTCCCCACATCCTCTCCAGCATCTGTTGTTGGTAGATTTCTGAATGTGAGCCATTCTCACCGGGGTGAGATGGAACCTCATTGTGGTTTTGATTTGCATTTCTCTGATTGCTAGTGATCTTGAACATTTTTTCATGTGTCTGTTGGCCATTTGGATTTCCTCTTTTGAAAAATGTCTATTGAGGTCCTTGGCCCATCTCTTCAGTGGGTTGTTTGTTTTGTTGTTGTGGAGTTTCTTCATTTCTTTGTAGATTCTGGTTATCAATCCTTTATCTGTAGTATAGTTTGAGAATATTTTTTCCCATTCTGTTGGTTGCCTCTTCACTTTCCTGACTGTTTCTTTTGAAGTACAGAAACTTCTCAATTTGATGCAATCCCAAATGTTAATTTTGGTTTTGACTGCCTGTGCTGTTGGAGTATTTTCCAGGAAGTCTTTGCCTGTGCCTATATCTTGCAGGGTTTCTCCAATGCTCTCTAATAATTTGATGGTTTCGGGTCGTAGATTTAAGTCTTTAATCCATGTTGAGTGAATTTTTGTGTAAGGTGATAGGTATGGGTCTTGCTTCAAGCATCTGCATGTGGAAATCCAATTTTCCCAGCACCATTTATTGAATAGACTGTCCTTATTCCAGGGATTAGATTTGGATCTTTGGTCAAATATAAGTTGGCTGTAGATGTTTGGATTTATTTCTGGTGTTTCTATTCTGTTCCATGGGTCTATCCATCTGTTTCTGTACCAGTACCATGCTGTTTTGATAACAACTGCCCTGTAGTATGTCCTAAAATCAGGTATTGTGATGCCTCCGGCTTTGTTTTTGTTGTACAGGATTGCTTTGGCTATTCGAGGTCTTCTGTGTCTCCATATGAATTTCAGCATCATTTTTTCTAGATCTGAGAAGAAGGTCTTCGGGATCTTGATGGGTATTGCATTGAATGTATAAATTGCTTTTGGGAGAATAGACATTTTGATGATATTGATTCTTCCAATCCATGAGCATGGAAGATTTCTCCATTTTTTGGTATCCTCTTCTATTTCTTTCTGTAAGGTTTTGTAGTTTTCATCGTAGAGATCTTTAACGTCTTTGGTTAAGTTTATTCCAAGGTATTTGATTGTTTTTGTAGCTATTGTGAATGGGATTGATTTTAGAAGTTCTTCCTCAGCCGTGGCATTGCCTGTGTATACAAAGGCTGTTGATTTTTGTGCATTGATTTTATACCCTGCTACTTTGCCAAACTCTTCGATGAGTTCCAGCAGTCTCTTAGTAGAGTTCTTTGGGTCCCCTAAATAAAGAATCATATCATCTGCAAAGAGGAATAGTTTGAGTTCGTCCTTCCCGATTTGTATCCCTTTAATTTCTTTTTCTTGCCTAATAGCTCTGGCCAGAACTTCCAGAACTATATTGAATAGCAGTGGTGAGAGAGGGCATCCATGTCTGGTACCAGATTTCAGTGGAAATGCTTCCAGCTTTTCCCCATTCAATAGGATGTTGGCCGTGGGTTTTTCATATATTGCTTTGATTGTATTAAGGAATGTTCCTACCATACCCAGTTTGCTTAGAGTTTTCATCATGAAAGGGCGTTGTATTTTATCAAATGCTTTCTCTGCATCTATTGAGAGAATCATATGGTTTTTCTTCTGCAGTCTGTTAATGTAGTGTATTACGTTGATTGTTTTGCGAATGTTGAACCATCCCTGCATACCGGGGATGAATCCCACTTGGTCTGGGTGGATGATCTTTCTGATGTGTTGTTGCATTCTATTGGCCAGAATTTTATTGAGGACTTTTGCATCTATGTTCATCAGGGATATTGGTCTGTAATTCTCTTTCAATGTTGCGTCTCTTTCTGGCTTAGGAATTAAGGTGATGGTGGCTTCATAGAAAGAATTTGGGAGGATTCCCTCTTTTTCGATTGCTCTGAATAGTTTGAGAAGAATTGGAGTTAGTTCTTCTCTAAATGTCTGGTAGAACTCAGCAGTGAATCCATCTGGTCCTGGGCTTTTCTTTGTTGGGAGGGCCTTTATTACTGTTTCAATTTCTGTGTCAGTTATTGGTCTGTTTAGGTTTTCTATGTCTTCCTGGCTCAATTTAGGGAGGTTGTATGTGTCCAAGAATCTGTCCATTTCTGATAGATTTCCCTGTTTGCTGGCATACAAGTCCTTGTAGTAATTTCTGATGATTTTTTTTATTTCTGTGGCGTCTGTTGTTACGTTTCCCATTTCATCTCTGATCCTATTGATTTGGGTCTTTTCTCTTCTTTTTTTAGTTAGTTGGGCCAATGGGGTGTCAATTTTGTTTATTTTTTCAAAAAACCAGCTCCTCGTTTGGCTGATTTTTTGTAATGTTTTTTTGGATTCAATCCTGTTGATTTCTTCTCTGATTTTAATTATTTCTCTTCTCCTACTGGGTTTGGGTTTGGTTTGCTGCAGATTTTCTAGATCCTTGAGATGACTTGAAAGCTCATCTATTTGGTGCCTTTCCAATTTCTTGATGTAGGCACCTATTGATATAAACTCTCCTCTTAACACTGCTTTTGTTGTATCCCATAGGTTTTGGTATGTTGTGCTGTTATCCTCATTTACTTCCAGAAAATTTTTGATTTCTCTTTTAATTTCTTCTATGACCCATTGTTCATTCAGGAGCATGTTGTTCAATCTCCATGTGTTTGCACGTGCTCTAGGGATTCCTGAGTTGCCAATTTCCAATTTCATTCCTTTGTGGTCTGAGAAGCTGCATGGTATGATTCTGATTCTTTTGAATTTGCTGAGACTTGCTTTATGGCCTAGTATGTGGTCAATCCTAGAGAGGGTTCCATGTACTGCTGAGAAGAATGTAAAGTCCTTAGATGTAGGATGAAATGTTCTGTAGATATCTGTTAGATCCATTTGGGCTATAGTGTCATTTAAATCTACTGTCTCCTTGTTGATCTTCTGTCCTGTTGATCTGTCTATCTCTGAGAGTGGAGTATTGAAGTCCCCCAGTACTATTGTATTGGGGTCTAAGTCTCCCTTTAAGTCCCTTAACAAGTCTTTTAAATAAGCTGGTGCCCTGTAATTAGGTGCATACACGTTGATAATCGTTATATCTTCCTGTTGAATGGATCCCTTAATCATTATATAGTGCCCCTCTTTGTCTCTCCTAACAGTTTTTGTGGTAAAGTTTATGTTGTCCGATATTAAGATGGCTATGCCCGCTCTCTTTTCATTTCTGTTGGCGTGGTATATCTTTTTCCAGCCTTTCACTCTCAGCTTGTATGGATCATTGTTGGATAGATGGGTTTCTTGTAAGCAGCAAAAGGATGGGTTTTGTTCCTTAACCCAATCAGCCAATCGGTGTCTTTTAACTGGACAGTTCAAGCCATTGACATTCAATGTGACTATTAAGAAGGAGTAACTTTGCCCTGCCATTTGCCAAAGATATTTTCTAGTATCTGGTTTGAGATTCCTGTGATCTTTTGCTGTGAGGTTTCCTTCCTTTACCTTCTTTCATATTGGTGACCGTGTTTCTGTGTTTCTGTATGTAACACATCTTTAAGCATCTTTTGAAGGACCCTTATGGGGGAGAGGGACAAGAAACTAGGCCTGGGCAAATATCAGGGGCTTCTTAAGAGGTTAGATGTTCCCCAGAGTCCAGCGGGCAGGACGTTCTCTGGGAAGGAAAAGTCAATCCCCTTCAGAGAACCTCTAGGCATGCCCAGAGCAGAGCTGCCACTCCCCTTCGGAGAGTCCCTCAGCACTCTCCTCAGCACTCTCCTCAGCACTCTCCTCAGCACGTTCCCTCAGCACTCTCCTCAGCACTCTCCGGTATGCTAATTGTCCCTCCGAACCAGCCAATCCCGTGCCACCTCTGCATTCCATATGCTAATGGTCCCTCTGAACTGACCAATCCTATGCATGCGCATTAGGAATATGCTAATTCGTTGCCTATATAACCTGTGTGAAACTGCTGCTCAGGGCTCCTCACCGCCTGAGGTGGGGGCCCGTTTGCGCAAACGTTCAATAAAAACCTCGTGCTTTTTGCATCAACTGGTCTGGAGTCTGGATCTTTGGGCGTCCTCTGTAGCAAGTGGGCATCTCTGCAACTGAGAGGTCCAACATTTTGGTGGCCCGTACGGGGATTTTAGGTCGCCCTCAGACCCATTCTCTGCGGACCAGTTGGAGGTATGATTAAGTGTTTTCTGTTTGTTGTTCTTCGTCTTGAGTATTCTGATATTCTGACTGGCCAAGTACCTGACTCTGTGAGACCAGTGGGGGAGGCAGGCGTGCCCAGCAACCCCTGGTCCGTTCCCCGGAGGACGCTCCGGTCTGTGAGACCAGTAGGGGAAACCCTCGGTCCGTTCCCCCAGAAGACGCTCCCGGGGTGGTCTGGAGGTGGGTCGGAGACCAAGTCTCCCTCCTTCCCGGGGAGGGCTGGTCAGGCAGCCGCTCCCAAAAATAGCGCAATAGCGTTTGATTTGTCTTAGCCATGTGGTTTGTCTTGCTTACTGTATATGTCTGTGCATTGGCTGTTCTTTTTGTTTGGGCTAAAATCCTTGCACCCATGGGTCAACAAATAACCACCCCTTTAAGTCTCACTCTAGATCACTGGAAGGACGTTCGAGAACGCGCGCGCCACCTCTCAGTGGAGGTTAAAAGGAAACAATGGGCAAAATTCTGTTCCTCAGAGTGGCCGGCCTTCGAGGTCGGCTGGCCAAGGAACGGCACTTTTAACCTCGATATTATTTTACAGATTAAGGCGCGAATCTTTCAGCCAGGATCCAATGGACACCCTGATCAGGTGCCCTACATTACCACGTGGGAGGATCTTTCACGTAACCCCCCTCCCTGGATAGAACCCTTCTCCTTCCCGACGGAGCCCATACGGACCCCGTTACCCCTTCCTCGGCCATCCCCAACTCCTTTAATACCTTCCTCCCCGATACCCCCTCCTCCTATCCCGGTTGTGCCAACCTCCTCCCTATACCCTCTGAAGGAGATTCGAGATCCAAAACCTGACAAGCCACCGGTTCTTCCGGCTGATCAGGACTTTCTGCTCTTTGACTCTCCCCCACCCTATCATCCCGGCCAGCCTGCTCCCCCGCAGGAACCCCCACAACAACCAGAGTGGGATGTGCAACCTTCTGCACCATCCCCTGATTCCACGAGGGCAGGGGAAGAAGTCTCAGTGCCTTCCCCGCCCTCCAGCCGCCTGCGCGTCCGTCGGGGGCAGGCAGGGGGCTCGGGAAGCGTCTGGACTTCGCAGGCTTTTCCTCTTCGCTCGGTGGCTGGCCAGATGCAGTACTGGCCATTTTCTGCTTCCGATCTTTACAATTGGAAAACCCATAACCCCTCTTTCTCTCAGGACCCCCAGGCTCTGACTGGGCTGATCGAGTCAATTTTATTGACTCATCAGTCCACCTGGGATGATTGTCAGCAGCTTCTGCAGACCCTCCTCACTACTGAGGAAAAGCAGCGTGTCTACCTTGAGGCACGGAAAAACGTCCCTGGAGCAGATGGCCGACCGACCCTACTGCCAAACGAAATCGAGGAGGCGTTTCCCTCAACCCGTCCTGATTGTGACTACACCACCGTTGCTGGTAGGGAGCGACTTCGTCTTTACCGCCAGATTCTCCTTGCGGGTCTCAGAGGGGCTGGAAAGCGCCCCACCAATTTGGCCAAGGTACGTGCAGTAGTACAGGGGGCTGAGGAAACGCCGGCAGGCTTCCTAGAAAGATTAATGGAAGCCTACCGTATGTACACCCCGTTTGACCCCCTGGCAGAGGACCGGCAGAGAGATGTAATCATGTCCTTTATAGGACAGTCAGCGCCGGACATCCGCAATAAATTGCAGCGGCTAGAGGGGCTTCAGGGGTATACTATACAAGATTTAATGAAGGAGGCAGAAAAGATTTACAACAAAAGGGAGACCCGAGAGGAGAAGGAGGAAAGGATCCGCAAGGAGCAGGAGGAAAGGGAAGACAAAAGAGACAAAAGACGTAATCGAGAGCTTAGTAGAATTTTGGCCACCGTAGTGCAGGATACAGAAAGGAGTAGACCAGGACAGAATAGGGACCTGGGAGACAAACGAAAGCCTCAGGTGGAAAGAGATCAATGTGCCTATTGTAAAGAAAGAGGACACTGGGTCAAAGACTGCCCGAAGAAAACACAGGGACCAAAGAAGAGACCAGTTCCAATCCTGTCCCTGGAAGAAGACGACTAGGTGAGTCAGGGCCAGGAGCCCCCCCCCCTGAGCCCAGGATAACCCTTGAAGTGGGGGGCAGACCGGTAACCTTCCTGATTGACACGGGAGCCCAGCACTCGGTACTGACTTCAGAAAAAGGGCCTTTAAGCTCCAAGACTTCCTGGGTTCAGGGGGCAACTGGAGGGAAGTTATATCGCTGGACAACCAATCGAAAGGTCCAGTTAAGTACAGGACTTGTGACACACTCGTTCTTACTAGTGCCAGACTGCCCCTACCCCCTCCTGGGCAGGGACCTACTCTCGAAGGTAGGAGCCCAAATTCACTTCCATGAGAAAGGAGCTACCATCACAGACTCAGGAGGGCGGCCCCTCCAGGTATTAACACTACGCTTGGAGGACGAACACCGATTATTCGAGAGGCCCTTGTCCACCATGGCTCCCCTGGACCCCAAGTGGTTCACAGGTTTTCCTCAGGCCTGGGCAGAGACTGCGGGAATAGGGCTGGCCATCAACCGGCCTCCCTTGATCATAGATCTGAAGCCCACAGCCATTCCAGTGTCAGTTCGTCAATATCCGATGGGCAAGGAAGCTAAGGAAGGTATCCGGCCACATATCCAGAGACTGTTACACCTAGGCATTTTAAAACCTTGTCGTTCACCTTGGAACACCCCCCTACTACCAGTAAAGAAGCCTGGTACGGGTGACTACCGCCCGGTACAGGACTTGCGGGAGGTTAACAGGAGAACGGAGGATATGCATCCCACAGTGCCCAACCCCTACAATCTGCTAAGTACCTTGCCTCCGACCCACGTATGGTACACTGTGTTAGATCTAAAAGATGCATTCTTTTGTTTAAGACTGAGCCCTCAGAGCCAATCCATCTTTGCTTTTGAGTGGAAAGACCCAGAGACCGGGTTTTCAGGACAATTCACCTGGACAAGGTTGCCCCAAGGATTTAAAAACTCGCCTACCTTGTTTGACGAAGCTCTGCACCTAGATTTGGCCGACTTCCGAGTCAACCATCTGGACCTGGTCCTCCTGCAATATGTGGACGACCTCCTCCTTGCCGCTGAAACTGAGCAGGACTGCCTAAAAGGTACCGGGGCCCTGCTACAGAGACTGGGGGAATTGGGCTATCGAGCCTCCGCGAAAAAGGCCCAAATATGTCAGAAACAGGTGGCCTACCTAGGCTACCTCCTAGAAGGAGGGCAACGGTGGCTGACAGAGAGCCGAAAAAGGGTGGTTGCTCTAATTCCACCCCCCACCGATGCCAGAAAGATGCGGGAATTCCTCGGGAGTGCGGGATTCTGCCGCCTTTGGATTCCTGGGTTTGCGGAGCTGGCAGCCCCATTGTACCCCCTCACGAAGTTCAATGCTCCCTTTCAATGGAGAGAAGAGCAACAGCGGGCGTTTGACAACATGAAAAAGGCCCTATTGTCAGCCCCAGCCCTGAGCCTCCCTGATATGACCAAGCCCTTCACATTATACGTGGATGAGAACAAGGGAGTGGCGAAGGGAGTGCTAACACAAATGCTTGGACCCTGGAAAAAGCCGGTGGCATACTTTTCAAAAAAGCTAGACAATGTAGCGGCCGGCTGGCCTCCGTGCCTCCGCATGATAGCGGCCGTGGCAGTTCTGGTGAAAGACTCGGATAAATTGACTCTAGGCCAACCTCTCACCATAGTGGCACCTCATGCTGTGGAGACAGTTATCCGCCAGCCACCAGATCGGTGGCTCTCAAATGCTCGGATAACTCATTACCAGACTATGTTATTAAACTCAGAGCGGGTCCGGTTTGGGACTGCCACCTCTTTAAACCCGGCCACCCTGCTCCCGGAACTGGGGCCCCAGGCCCAGGTAATCCATAACTGTCACCAAATCCTGGCTGAGGCCCACGGCACCCGAAAAGACCTAACCGACCAGCCTCTGCCGGATGCCGAAATGACCTGGTTCACGGATGGGAGCAGCTTTCTACAGAACGGTGAGCGGAGGGCTGGGGCAGCGGTGGTGGATGGAAAAACTGTTATCTGGTCAAGTGCCTTAAAGCCTGGAACTTCTGCTCAAAAAGCCGAGCTCATAGCCTTAACTCAAGCTTTAAAACTGGCACAAGACAAAAAGGTCAACATTTACACAGACAGTCGGTATGCTTTCGCCACTGCCCATGTACATGGGGAGATATACCGGCTAAGGGGCCTCTTAACCTCAGCAGGCAAGGACATTAAAAATAAGCAGGAAATCCTAGATCTTCTACAGGCCCTGTTCCTGCCCAAAATGTTGAGTATAATTCATTGCCCCGGGCACCAACGAGGAGACGACCCCGTAGCAAGGGGAAACAGGATGGCAGACGAGGCCGCTAGGGCGGCAGCCCTGAGCCAACAGGTGCTCCCGTTAAAGACAATTGAGCCCACCCAAGTATCGAGGGAACCACCTTTCCTCTATTCGGACCAAGACTTAGATACGATCCAGCGGCTTGGTGCAGAGTATGATGAACAAATAAGGGTTTGGAGGCTCGGAGAGAAAATAGTCCTGCCACACCAATTGGCTAAAGAAATAATTACCAGCCTCCATCAATGGACTCATTTGGGACACAAAAAGCTAAAAGCAGCCTTACAGGAAGATAGGCAGTCTTATTACATCCCCGGACTTGACTCTTTAGTCCAGCAGGTGACTGAATCCTGTGTTCCGTGTGCCAAGGTAAATGCCAGACACCTCAAGCTCCCGGAGGGAGCTAGGGTAAGAGGAGACCGACCAGGGATCAACTGGGAGGTCGATTTCACTGAGATAAGGCCGGGCAGTTATGGGAATAAGTATATTCTAGTTTTTGTAGACACCTTCTCCGGATGGACTGAGGCATTCCCCACAAAACGGGAAACCGCCCGGGTGGTCGTCAAGAAGATCATAGAGGAGATCTTCCCCCGGTTCGGCTTGCCTAAGGTAATCGGGTCCGACAACGGCCCAGCGTTTGTCTCCCAGGTAAGTCAGTTGGTGGCCAAAGCATTAGGCATAAATTGGAAATTGCACTGTGCCTATAGACCCCAAAGTTCAGGACAGGTAGAAAGAATGAACAGAACAATTAAAGAGACCTTGACCAAATTAGCGTTGGAGACTGGCGTTAAAGACTGGGTCCAACTCCTCCCTATGGTGTTGTTCCGGGTCCGAAACACGCCCTCTCATTGCGGGCTGACACCATACGAAATCCTTTATGGAGGGCCCCCACCAGTAGCAGGCTTGCTTGACCTTGCCAGTGACTCCGTTGCCGATGCCCCTAAATTACAGGCCCGGTTGAGAGCGCTCCAGATCATCCAGAACCAGGTCTGGAAACCTCTTGCAGCAGCCTACCAACCCGAGACGACAACCATCCCACATCCTTTCCAAATCGGTGATGCTGTGTATGTCCGAAGGCACCAATCTAAGACTCTAGAGCCCCGGTGGAAAGGCCCCTTCACTGTGCTGTTGACAACTCCAACCGCTCTCAAGGTCGACGGAATCGCTGCTTGGGTCCACGCCTCACACGTGAAGCGAGCACCACCTCCCCAGGGCCCCGAGGATCCGGATAGACCAGCCAAATGGAAGCTCCAGCGCACTCAGAACCCACTCAAGCTAAGACTTTCAAAAACTGTTTAATATTTATGATGTTCCTGGCCTTTCCCCATTGTTTTTCCAATCCCCATGCTCCACAATTGTTAACGTGGAACCCAACCCAGTCCAGCAAGAACAAAGTTCCCTCCCTCCAGTGAGGCAGGCTCTCCCCAGGCCGGTCCAATAGATTTTAGGATTAAAATCTTTGCAAAAAGAAAAGGAGGGAATGAAGGACCCTTATGGGGGAGAGGGACAAGAAACTAGGCCTGGGCAAATATCAGGGGCTTCTTAAGAGGTTAGATGTTCCCCAGAGTCCAGCGGGCAGGACGTTCTCTGGGAAGGAAAAGTCAATCCCCTTCAGAGAACCTCTAGGCATGCCCAGAGCAGAGCTGCCACTCCCCTTCGGAGAGTCCCTCAGCACTCTCCTCAGCACTCTCCTCAGCACTCTCCTCAGCACTCTCCTCAGCACTCTCCTCAGCACTCTCCTCAGCACGTTCCCTCAGCACTCTCCTCAGCACTCTCCGGTATGCTAATTGTCCCTCCGAACCAGCCAATCCCGTGCCACCTCTGCATTCCATATGCTAATGGTCCCTCTGAACTGACCAATCCTATGCATGCGCATTAGGAATATGCTAATTCGTTGCCTATATAACCTGTGTGAAACTGCCGCTCAGGGCTCCTCACCGCCTGAGGTGGGGGCCCGTTTGCGCAAACGTTCAATAAAAACCTCGTGCTTTTTGCATCAACTGGTCTGGAGTCTGGATCTTTGGGTGTCCTCTGTAGCAAGTGGGCATCTCTGCAACTGAGAGGTCCAACACTTTTGCAGGGCTGGACGAGTGGCGACAAATTCTTTCAATTTCTGTTTGCTGTGAAAGGTCTTAATTTCACCTTCATTCACAAATGAGAGCTTTGCAGGATATAATATTCTGGGCTGGCAGTTTTTCTCTCTTAGTACCTGGGCTATATCTCGCCATTCTCTCCTGGCTTGTAGGGTTTCTGATGAGAAATCAGCTGTAAGTCTAATTGGAGATCCTCTGAGAGTAATCTGGCGTTTCTGTCTTGCACATTTTAGGATCTTTTCTTTGTGTTTCACTGTGGTGAGTTTGATTACGACGGGTCGTGGTGTGGATCTCTTTTGATCATGTTTATTAGGGGTTCTCTGAGCTTCCTGTACTAGGATGTCTCTGTCCTTCTCCAAACTTGGGAAATTTTCTGCTAGTATCTCACTAAAAAGGCCTTATAATCCTTTCTCCCTTTCCATGCCTTCAGGAACTCCTAGAACCCGAATGTTGGGTTTTTTAATAGTATCCTGTAGATTCCTGACAGTATTTTTTAGATTTCTGATTTCTTCTTCTTTTCTTTGATTTGACTGTTTCCTTTCCTGTTCTCTGTCTTCTAATTCCGATATTCTCTCTTCTGCTTCACCCATTCTGTTTTTAAGGCTCTCTAATGTGTTTGCCATTTGATCTATTGAGTTCTTCATTTCATTGTGGTTTTTTGTCACTATCGCAAATTCCTGTTCCACTAGTTTTTTCATTTCATTTTGATTCCTCCTTAATATTTCATTTTCATGGGAGAGATTTTCTATCTTGTCCATTAAGGATTTCTGTAGTTCAAGAATTTGTTTTTGAGAACTTCTTAATGTTCTTATCAATTTTTTGAAATCTGCTTCTTGCATTTCCTCTATTTCTTCATCTTCATAATCTTGCATTGGCGTGTCTTGTTCACTTGGGGGCGTCATAGTGCCTTCCTTGTTCTTGGTACCTCCGCTTCTATGTTTCTTGCTTGGCATGTTAGAGATAATTTGTGGTGTTTTTGTTTTTGTTTTTTTCTCTCGTTATACTATGCCTCTAAGTGAGCTGTCTGCTTTGTTGGAGCCTTAGGGGCTGTGATGGGTGTGGCCAGAGAGCTATGCTTGTTTCTTGAGGTTTAAGGCTGTGTAAAGAGCGACTCTCCCAGATTACTTGCTCCTTGCTGGCTCGCTCTCTCTCTCTCTCTCTCTTTTTTTTTTTTTTGACTCAGTTGGGAGTGGAGTTGAGGGTAGTTGAAATCTGGCCTCTGTGAGTATTCGTTTGATCTACCCCTGGGACCATACACAGGGTTTATGCAGCCCTCAATGTGTTCTCCAGTTTCACTAAAGATACTGAGTTTGGCTGAGCTTTACATATGTAAAATCGCGGTGCTCTTTGTTTTGCTTGGTGAGTGAAGGGAGAGGCCTCTGTTCCCCCTCCCCCCAATGTCTCGGACTTCTCAGGTCTTTGTCTTACCCTCCTGGGTTCCCACGCTGGCGAGATTCTGTGGCTCTGGCTCCTCTCCCGCCGCTGCCACTCAGCTCGTCTCGGTTGGTTTTCCACGCGGTGGGTTCCCTGTAAGTCCTCTGTGTCTCATCCACAAGATCCGGAAGCGTTTCCTCTGCAGTTTTTTTCTTGAGTCTTTTCCTGAGGCTACAGTAATTCCACTTTTATGAAAGTTTATTTTCCCAAACTAAGGCACACGTCCTCACTATCCGCCATCATGGCTCTGCCCCCAGATTATGTTTTCAAGTAGAGACTATTTAGCTCCATATTTGCTGTGCAATATTAGAAACTTTTCCTCCTAACAAAAAAGTTTAATTTTAATACTAACAAAAAACCAAATATATTATTTCTGGAATATTCTTTGTGTTCTGGATAGGTTACAGCATTTCATAGTTCTATACCAAAGCCCTACTTAATTCACACATAGTACACGTGTCCCTCTGCATCCTCAGTGGAGTGGGTTCATGACCCCTGAAGATCCTGAAATTAGAGGATGCACAAATCCCTTATGTAAAAAATGGTGTAACATTTGCATATAACTAAACATACCCTCTCACACATTTCAAATCATCTCTATAACTTATAAGACCCTATACAATGTAAGTACTATTTAGGGAGCTGTTATATTTTGGGGGGAAGAAAAAGAAAAAAAGCCTGTACATGTCCAGTATGGATACAATTATTTTTCTCGATGTTTTTGAAACAAGGTTGGTTGAATATGCAGGTGCAGAACCAGTGGATACAGAGAACCAACTACATATAATTTGGACTTAAATTCTTTTATTTTTATTTTTTACAGGCAGAGTGGACAGTGAGAGAGAGACAGAGAGAAAGGTCTTCCTTTACCGTTGGTTCTCCCTCCAATGGCTGTTGTGGCTGGCACACCACGCTGATCCGAAGGCAGGAGCCAGGTGCTTCTCCTGGTCTCCCATGTGGGTGCAGGGCCATCCTCCACTGCACTCCCGGGCCACAGCAGAGAGCTGGACTGGAAGAGGAGCAACTGGGACAGAATCTGGTGTCCCGACCGGGACTAGAACCCGGTGTGCCGGCGCCGCAAAGCGGATGATTAGCCTATTGAGCCACGGCGCTGGCCTGGCCTTAAATTCAAAATATCTACTTTAAATATTGTCAGTGGGTACCTCGGACTGTTCTCTCTACTAGGGCAGGTTCTTTCATGGTACAAAGGACAAGAATTGGGCCCCTGAAGAGTAAAGCCTCCCAATGTGTCCACACAATGAGGCTGTGCCCCAGGTGCTGAATCTAAAACCTGCACCTTTTCTTAGTGGCTCATGGGAATGTATCCAAAATGTACGCTCTTGGTCTCTTACCATGGCAGGTTAGAAGCTGCTAAGATAATCATGAGATCCTCTGAGTGTGCCAGCTCATCCATCTGCACCAGTAACTCTGTCTTCATCCAAAGGCTTCCTTCATGTTCTCCCCTACAGAGAGACAAGGAAGTGTCATCCTGTCTTGGGGCAGAGCTGTCACCCTCATGACAGCAGTGATGCTCACGGTCACCACCAGGTGACTGCATAGTGGCTTCTGTTTGGATAGCCAGTGGAGCCACTCACACTACAGTTAGAGAAAATGAGCGATCTAGGTGCAGCAAATGACCATAATCATGGCATTGAAAAGAAAGCCCAAGCAAAAGTGAGCTAGAAAATAGCTGAAGGGTAAGCAGTAGCACCCTACCCGTGTCTGCCAGGAGCATTATTTACCCTCTTACAAAATGGCATGATTGCACCAATCTCTTTCATTCCACAGCATACATGACTGGACTCTCATACACAGTACTTCATTTAGAATAATTTATAGGTGTAAGTCATTCAAGAGAAATGAACCACTACACTGAATCTATCGTATGCTCTTCTGATACAGGACAGGATGATGGCAGGGAAACCATGCCCTCTGCATGGCAGATTGAGGCAACTTTTGCAGTAACCTCTCCCTCCAGACCCTCCAGGAGGAAAGTTTCTCCCTCTGACCTGTGGCCCTCCTCTGACCCTAAGGCGGATCACAGAAGGTCTCTATCCTCCAGCTCCAGACCCCTGCCTTAGCCAGCCACAAGGAAACTCTCAGACCCACCCTTTTCATAAGAGCCTCCTCACTGCAGAGGCATCCTGCCCCTACCTGGAAAGAAGGAACACTGTGCAAACAGAGTCTGGGCAGATAGGCCTGGCTGGGCTGTTCCAATGCAGTCTGTCACATCTCAGCATGGCCATCCATGCTTCAGCCATGCCTGTGCAACTAGGCCTCCATAAAAATGCCAAAGGTACAAGAGTGGGATCTGACAGTGTGTCTAGGCAGAGAGTCAGAGCCATGTGGAATGAGAGGGCTGCCAGTTGGCATCTGCTGCAGTCTCCGGCTGGCCAGTGCGGGAGAGCCCCACTCACCGGGTGTCATCCTTATTAGGAGAGCCCAGGAGAAAACAAGGCTGAATTTGCTGCTCCCCCTTCCTCCCTGACTACATTTTCCTAACAGAGAAGACTTTCACAGTAGAGCTCTCTATTTATTGAAGATCAGTCCATGGATATGATTCTTTCTTTTTTTTAAAGATTTTTATTTATTTGAAAGTCAGAGTTACAGAGAGGCAGAGGCAGAGAGAAAGAAAGAGACAGAGAGATAGAGAGACAGAGAGACAGAGAGGGAGAGAGAGAGAGAGAGGTCTTCCAGCTTCTAGTTCACACCCCAGATGGCCACATCAGCCACAGATGTGCCAATCTAAAGCCAGGAGCCAGGAGCCTCCTCTGGGCCCTCCACTACCCTCCACTGCCCTTCATTGCCCTCCCAGGCCATAGCAGAGAGCTGTATGGGAAGTGGAGCAGCCAGGACACGAACCAGCGCCCATATAGGATGCTGGCACAGCAGGTGGCAGCTTTACCCACTACGCTACAGTGCCAGACCCATAACTTTGATTCTTTTAACATAAACAATCCAAGAAGTGTCCAGCACACCTGCTCTTACCCCCGGACCATGGAAGACTAGCTGGAGAATCTTCAAGCCCCAGACAAGAAAACTGACATTCAGGACAAAACCTAGAGCACACTCAAGGACAACAGATGAAGAGTTTTGCAAATTCACCCAACCAAGGCTGTGGAGAACCGCAGGGAGGGGGATGAACAAAGCAAATGTGACAGCCAGCACACAGGTGGTAGGGCAGGGCCAGCGGGGATGCTGTCTTTGCCAAGGGCATGGCTGTAAGGGTGGGCCGGGCAGGTCCCAGATGGGTCATCTGCTCACAGAGGCTCCAGCCTGTGGTTGAGAAAACACCAACAAAGCCATGGCAAGCATCCTACTGCAAGCATTTGCTGGAAAGTCCTGCAACTCACAGGTGCACCTCCATGCTTGCCTTTTCATCCTGGGAAAAGGTTCCCGTGTAGTAAAATTTCCTAATGACACTCTAGTAATACAGCACTTCCAGCAATTTGCTTTTTATAGCTATTCTGCCTTCAGGAGAGGCCATTAAAGGTCATTAGTAAACACAGCTGTGCTGAGATTGCCCCGTGAGTTGCTTTTTCAAGGCAACAGCACTGGCTTTAGAGACAAGTTTCAAAGAAAAATACCTTGGATCAAAACAGAAAGCCAGGGGCTGGTGCTGTGGAATAGCAGTTTAAACCACTGCCTGCAGTGCTAGCATCTCATATGGGCACTGGTTCAAGTCTCAGCAGCTCCACTTCTGATCCAGTTCTCTGCTGTGGCCTGGGAAAGCAGTAGAAGATGGCCCAAGTCCTTGGGCCCCTGCACCACGTGGGAGACTAGGAGGAAGCTCCTGGCTTCTGGCTTCGGATCGGTGCAGCTCCGGTCATTGCAGCCATTTGGGGAGTGAACCAGCAGAAGGAAGACCTCTCTCTCTCTCTCTCTCTCTCTCTCTCTCTCTCTCTCTCTCTCCCTTCCTTCTCTCTCTGTGTAACTCTGACTTTCAAATAAATAAATAAATCTCAAAAAAAAGACAGCCATTTTTTTAAAACAAACAATAAAAACAACACAAATCCAGCCATTGTGGTCATTTAGGGAGTGAACCAGTTGATGGAAGCTCGCTCGCTCTCTCTCTCTCTCTCTCTCTCTAACTCTGTGTTTAAAATTAATAAATCAGGAGGGAGGGAGGAAGGGAGGGAGGGAAGGAAGGAAGGAAGGAAGGAAGGAAGGAAGGAAGGAAGGAAGGAAGGAAGGAAAAAGGAGACAGTGAAAGGAAGGGAAACATCTTGAGGTCCAAAGTTGAAAACCAGACAGGCATGATATACCAGGTTAAGCCACCATTTGTGGCTATGAGTGCTGGATGATCCACTTCAGATCTAGCTCCCTGCTAATGGCATGGGAAAAGCATTGGAATATGACTCAAGACTTTGGGTGCCTGCATCTGCATGAAACCTGGATGAAGTGCCTAGCTCCTGGCTTCTGCTTTTGGCCTGGTTCACCTCTAGCTGTTGCTGCCATCTGGGGAGTGAAATAGGGCAAGAAAGATGCTCTTTCTCTATTTTCTCTCTCTCTGTCTCTCTGTAGCTTTGACTTTCAAATAAATAAATCATTTAAAAAATGTTGCAAACCAAAAATCTTAGAAGATTTCCTCATGCAACAGGCATTTTTGCAAATACAATGCAAAACAGGCAGCAGGTATATCTTAAGAGAATCCCTATAAGTAATAGAAAAAACACTCCCAGCATTCCTTTAGGAGCACAGGGGCAAGAAACCTAAATACTTTTTTGGCATTTCAAGATATTTGGTTCTCTTATGATTGTATTTCTTAAAAATTTGAAATACAATAAAGTGACCTATTATCAGAGAAAAATACCAGGCTGCTCACAAAACAACCTGCTAGGGGAGGGTCAGAAAAAGCTCAATCATTTTGTTTTTAGGTTTTTTTCTGACATGTAAAATGTGACCATTTGCATTACATTGGGCAAAAAGCTTGCTATAACAAATATAAACTTCACACTTCATTTTATAATAAAACAGGATCCTTTCTATATGTTATTTCTTAAAACTAAGTTATATTCTTGCTTCAAACACATTCCTGATCACTTACAGAGATAATCAAACAGTATCTACTGGAATAATTTTTTGTTACATCCAAGGATAACATTTAAAAAACTCATCAGCATTTCATATCCAAATGCACAGAGTGATTTTTGCAAGACTAAGCAATGTAAACATTGGGAAATGCCAAGTCAGCATAGAATGTCAACACCTCAAAACACCTGGCATAGCTGCTTCATTAGATCTGATCCGGCAATGGATATTAATTTTGACCAACAACTGCAACTAAGATATTATTTATTTATGTGAATACATTAATCTTTTAAACTTTTTATTTTTTTATTTTTGGTTTTGCAGAGAAATTCAGGGCCTCCTACTGCCTTAAGTGTCTTCCTGCAAGACTGGCGATACAGGTTGTTGGTTTCATTGTGGTAGTAAGCCAGTAATAAATTTTAAAGTGCTTTCTTTTATCAAGATTTTTGCCAATAACTGTTCTCTGGGGGGAGTTGGACATCAGGAGCTGCCTCTTGGGTCCTATTTTTCAGGAGGTCATCAACTCGGGACACCCTAGCCCAAGACCGTGCCTCCTGAGCCCACACCTCCCATGCCAGAAAGTCTGTGAGTGCCCAGGATCCGGCTTAGCATGCAGGGGCTGCAACTCGAGCCTTGTGCTCTACTTTTACTCTACATTATCTTGGAACTCTGAAGCATTTATTCTGTTGCTTAGATTCTATCCATTGTTAACTCTATGATCACCGTGTCTAATAACTCAAATGACACACATTATAAGTTCTAATTTCTAATTGTGTGTCAGAGGCCTAAAAAGGTCTGAGTGAACTTCAAAAATCTCTTTGTAAAGTGGAATTAAAAGATAAGTAGCTTAGGTTTCTATGAAATTTTGAAATTTCTAGTTTTTTTTTCATAATACACATTTGCTATGAACTTGTTTAACTACCCATAATGAGAAAATCATTTGGAATGCATGCAGTTTTTTCATAGAATGCCATTTTCATAAACTTTTTGAAGACTTCTTGTGTGCATAGATTTCACAATTTTTTGCATCAAAATAAACTTTAAAACTTTTTTAAAAACTTAAGAGATGCAAGTTTCCTGTATTCTATATATACAGATTTATGAGCAGGGTGGTTGTTCCTACCCTACCCTCCCTCTCACCCATGCTCCAACCCTTCTTCCACCCTCTCCCATTTCCACTCTTAATTTTTACAAAGATCTACTTTCATAAAATAAACTTATTTTTAACTCCACTTACACAAACTGTTTGAAGTACTCTGGTACTGTCAAAAAAATTAAAAAAATAGAAACAAATCTTGGTTACTCACATGAGTGGCAGGATATCAGAGGTCTGATCCATCATCTGCTGCTTCCCAAGGTGTGCAGTAGTAGGAAGCTGAAATAGGAAGCAGAGACAGTTTTAAACTCTAAGCCCTCCAATATGGAATGCAGGCACATCCCAAACATCTTTTTTTAAAGATTGATTGATTTGAAAGTGTCACACATAAATGCTATAACTAGTACTGAAACAGTATGTTTACACTATGTTTTTCTGTGTGGGTGCAAACTGATGAAATCTTTACTTAGTATATACTGAATTGATCTTCTGTATATAAAGATAATTGAAAATGAAAAAAAAAAACCTTGGTTTTAAATTGGAAATTGCATAGAAAACTAATCAATTTTTAAAAAATATCATGTAGGATCTCTGTCCTTAATGTGCTGTACAGTCATTTAATGCTATAACTAGTACTCCAACAGTATTTTTCACTTGGTGTTGCTATGTGGAAGCAAACTGTTGAAATCTTTAATTTAATATACACTAAACTGATCTTCTGTATCTAAAGAGAATTGAAAATTAATCTTGATGTGAATGGAAGTGGAGAGGGAGCGGGAAAGGGGCGGGTTGCGGGTGGGAGGGAAGTTATGGGGGCAGGGAAAGTCATCGTAATCCATAAGCTGTACTTTGGAAATTTATATTCATTAAATAAATGTTTAAAAAAAGAAAGTGTCACACAGTGATAAGAGATGGGAGGGGATGTTCCATTAAATGGCTCAGTCCCCAAACAGGTGCAACAGCCAGATCTAGGCCAGGCTGAAGCCAGCAGCCAGGAGTTGCTTGCCGATCTCCCATGTGGGTGGCAGGGCCCCAAACAACTGGGCCATTTTCAGTTTTCCTGGGCCATTAGCCCAGACTTGGATCAGAAATGGAGCAGCTGGGACATGAACTGGTGCCCATTATGGGATGCCAGCGTTGTAGGTGGTGGCTTTAC
>NW_026909241.1:0-96088 GCF_033115175.1 Lepus europaeus | reverse complement strand
TGGGTTTTGGCGCGGATGGGCCCCTCTCGGCTTCCGTAGTCCATTTGCCCCGGAGCCTGCCATACCCCTGGCTCTAGAAGGCTGCCCAGGGGCGCTGCCAACAGCCCCCAGGTGCTGGATAGCCGCCTCGGCTGGCCACGGGGGGGAGCACACACACCTGCGGGTGTCCCCGGGCCGCACACAACGAACTGCCCCGCGCTTCCCGGCGTTGCAAATAGGCCCCCCGGGAAGCCCCGCCCGCCCTAGGGGCTTGTTGGGTGGGGCTGACGCAAGGTGGTTGACTGGGGAGGGCTGCTGCTGCCACACACCCACTCCTGAAGCCCACTGGGGCGGTCCAAGGGCGAGGAGCTCGGAGCTCGGTCAGGGCTGTCCCAGCAGAACTTTTTGAGGGTGGACGGACACGCCCGCGGGCAATCAGGTGTTGCGGGCAGGCCCCGGGGGCAGGCCCTGCTGAGTCCCCGAGCGCCACCTGGGTTCCTGCCACCACCCTTGGGCCGGGATGAGGTGCCACCTTGTGCGTAGAAGCCCTGCACACAGGCAAGAAGCCCCCCAGGCCCGCGGCGCACCCGACCCTGGAGCCCCTGGAGAACCCTGGCCGGATGCAGCCACAGGGAACGGGGGTTCTGAGTTGGCAGGCCCCATTCCCGAAGCATCCACGGGCACTTCCCGAAGGGCTGACACCTGCTGCGCCTCAGCAGCCAGCCAACCTCCCTCCCTCTGGTCGGGCACTGCACGCCACACAGCCACTTGTGTCCCCTGTGTCCCTCCCTGGAGGCCGCAGCGCGTTTTGGGTTTTGGCGCGGACGGGCCCCTCTCGGCTTCCGTAGTCCATTTGCCCCCGGAGCCTGCCAGACCCCTGGCTCTAGGAGGCTGCCCAGGGGCGCTGCCAACAGCCCCCAGGTGCTGGCTAGCCGCCTCGGCCGGCCACGGGGGGAGCACACACACCTGCGGGTGTCCCCGGGCCGCACACACGAACTGCCCCGCGCTTCCCGGCATTGCAAATAGGCCCCCCGGGAAGCCCCGCCCGCCCTAGGGGCTTGTCGGGTGGGGCCGACGCAAGGTGGTTGACTGGGGAGGGCTGCTGCTGCCACACACCCACTCCTGAAGCCCACTGGGGCGGTCCAAGGGCGAGGAGCTCGGAGCTCGGTCAGGGCTGTCCCAGCAGAACTTTTTGAGGGTGGACGGACACGCCCGCGGGCAATCAGGTGTTGCGGGCAGGCCCGTGGGGCAGGCCCTGCTGAGTCCCCGAGCGCCACCTGGGTTCCTGCCACCACCCTTGGGCCGGGATGAGGTGCCACCTTGTGCATAGAAGCCCTGCACACAGGCAAGAAGCCCCCCAGGCCCGCGGCGCACCCGACCCTGGAGCCCCCTGGCCGGATGCAGCCACAGGGAACGGGGGTTCTGAGTTTGCAGGCCCCATTCCCGAAGCATCCACGGGCACTTCCCGAAGGGCTGACACCTGCTGCGCCTCAGCAGCCAGCCAACCTCCCTCCCTCTGGTCGGGCACTGCACGCCACACAGCCACTTGTGTCCCCTGTGTCCCTCCCTGGAGGCCGCAGCGCGTTTTGGGTTTTGGCGCGGATGGGCCCCTCTCGGCTTCCGTAGTCCATTTGCCCCCGGAGCCTGCCATACCCCTGGCTCTAGAAGGCTGCCCAGGGGCGCTGCCAACAGCCCCCAGGTGCTGGATAGCCGCCTCGGCCGGCCACGGGGGGAGCACACACACCTGCGGGTGTCCCCTGGCCGCACACACGAACTGCCCCGCGCTTCCCGGCGTTGCAAATAGGCCCCCCGGGAAGCCCCGCCCGCCCTAGGGGCTTGTTGGGTGGGGCTGACGCAAGGTGGTTGACTGGGGAGGGCTGCTGCTGCCACACACCCCACTCCTGAAGCCCACTGGGGCGGTCCAAGGGCGAGGAGCTCGGAGCTCGGTCAGGGCTGTCCCAGCAGAACTTTTTGAGGGTGGACGGACACGCCCGCGGGCAATCAGGTGTTGCGGGCAGGCCCCGGGGGCAGGCCCTGCTGAGTCCCCGAGCGCCACCTGGGTTCCTGCCACCACCCTTGGGCCGGGATGAGGTGCCACCTTGTGCGTAGAAGCCCTGCACACAGGCAAGAAGCCCCCCAGGCCCGCGGCGCACCCGACCCTGGAGCCCCTGGAGAACCCTGGCCGGATGCAGCCACAGGGAACGGGGGTTCTGAGTTGGCAGGCCCCATTCCCGAAGCATCCACGGGCACTTCCCGAAGGGCTGACACCTGCTGCGCCTCAGCAGCCAGCCAACCTCCCTCCCTCTGGTCGGGCACTGCACGCCACACAGCCACTTGTGTCCCCTGTGTCCCTCCCTGGAGGCCGCAGCGCGTTTTGGGTTTTGGCGCGGACGGGCCCCTCTCGGCTTCCGTAGTCCATTTGCCCCCGGAGCCTGCCAGACCCCTGGCTCTAGGAGGCTGCCCAGGGGCGCTGCCAACAGCCCCCAGGTGCTGGCTAGCCGCCTCGGCCGGCCACGGGGGGAGCACACACACCTGCGGGTGTCCCCGGGCCGCACACACGAACTGCCCCGCGCTTCCTGGCGTTGCAAATAGGCCCCCCGGGAAGCCCCGCCCGCCCTAGGGGCTTGTCGGGTGGGGCCGACGCAAGGTGGTTGACTGGGGAGGGCTGCTGCTGGCACACACCCACTCCTGAAGCCCACTGGGGCGGTCCAAGGGCGAGGAGCTCGGAGCTCGGTCAGGGCTGTCCCAGCAGAACTTTTTGAGGGTGGACGGACACGCCCGCGGGCAATCAGGTGTTGCGGGCAGGCCCCGGGGGCAGGCCCTGCTGAGTCCCCGAGCGCCACCTGGGTTCCTGCCACCACCCTTGGGCCGGGATGAGGTGCCACCTTGTGCGTAGAAGCCCTGCACACAGGCAAGAAGCCCCCCAGGACCGCGGCGCACCCGACCCTGGAGCCCCTGGAGCCCCCTGGCCGGATGCAGCCACAGGGAACGGGGGTTCTGAGTTGGCAGGCCCCATTCCCGAAGCATCCACGGGCACTTCCCGAAGGGCTGACACCTGCTGCGCCTCAGCAGCCAGCCAACCTCCCTCCCTCTGGTCGGGCACTGCACGCCACACAGCCACTTGTGTCCCCTGTGTCCCTCCCTGGAGGCCGCAGCGCATTTTGGGTTTTGGCGCGGACGGGCCCCTCTCGGCTTCCGTAGTCCATTTGCCCCCGGAGCCTGCCAGACCCCTGGCTCTAGGAGGCTGCCCAGGGGCGCTGCCAACAGCCCCCAGGTGCTGGCTAGCTGCAGCGGACGGCCACGGGGGGAGCACACACATCTGCGGGTGTCCCCGGGCCGCACACACGAACTGCCCCGCGCTTCCCGGCGTTGCAAATAGGCCCCCCCGGGAAGCCCCGCCCACCCTAGGGGCTTGTCGGGTGGGGCCGACGCAAGGTGGTTGACTGGGGAGGGCTGCTGCTGGCACACACCCACTCCTGAAGCCCACTGGGGCGGTCCAAGGGCGAGGAGCTCGGAGCTCGGTCAGGGCTGTCCCAGCAGAACTTTTTGAGGGTGGACGGACACGCCCGCGGGCAATCAGGTGTTGCTGGCAGGCCCTGCTGAGTCCCCGAGCGCCACCTGGGTTCCTGCCACCACCCTTGGGCCGGGATGAGGTGCCACCTTGTGCGTAGAAGCCATGCACACAGGCAAGAAGCCCCCCAGGCCCGCGGCGCACCCGACCCTGGAGCCCCCTGGCCGGATGCAGCCACAGGGAACGGGGGTTCTGAGTTGGCAGGCCCCATTCCCGAAGCATCCACGGGCACTTCCCGAAGGGCTGACACCTGCTGCGCCTCAGCAGCCAGCCAACCTCCCTCCCTCTGGTCGGGCACTGCACGCCACACAGCCACTTGTGTCCCCTGTGTCCCTCCCTGGAGGCCGCAGCGCGTTTTGGGTTTTGGCACGGACGGGCCCCTCTCGGCTTCCGTAGTCCATTTGCCCCCAGAGCCTGCCAGACCCCTGGCTCTAGGAGGCTGCCCAGGGGCGCTGCCAACAGCCCCCAGGTGCTGGCTAGCCGCAGCGGACGGCCACGGGGGGAGCACACACACCTGCGAGTGTCCCCGGGCCGCACACACGAACTGCCCCGCGCTTCCCGGCGTTGCAAATAGGCCCCCCGGGAAGCCCCGCCCGCCCTAGGGGCTTGTCGGGTGGGGCCGACGCAAGGTGGTTGACTGGGGAGGGCTGCTGCTGCCACACACCCACTCCTGAAGCCCACTGGGGCGGTCCAAGGGCGAGGAGCTCGGAGCTCGGTCATGGCTGTCCCAGCAGAACTTTTTGAGGGTGGACGGACACGCCCGCGGGCAATCAGGTGTTGCGGGTAGGCCCCGGGGGCAGGCCCTGCTGAGTCCCCGAGCGCCACCTGGGTTCCTGCCACCACCCTTGGGCCGGGAAGAGGTGCCACCTTGTGCGTAGAAGCCCTGCACACAGGCAAGAAGCCCCCCAGGCCCGCGGCGCACCCGACCCTGGAGCCCCTGGAGACCCCTGGCCGGATGCAGCCACAGGGAACGGGGGTTCTGAGTTGGCAGGCCCCATTCCCGAAGCATCCACGGGCACTTCCCGAAGGGCTGACACCTGCTGCGCCTCAGCAGCCAGCCAACCTCCCTCCCTCTGGTCGGGCACTGCACGCCACACAGCCACTTGTGTCCCCTGTGTCCCTCCCTGGAGGCCGCAGCGCGTTTTGGGTTTTGGCGCGGACGGGCCCCTCTCGGCTTCCGTAGTCCATTTGCCCCCGGAGCCTGCCAGACCCCTGGCTCTAGGAGGCTGCCCAGGGGCGCTGCCAACAGCCCCCAGGTGCTGGCTAGCCGCCTCGGCCGGCCACGGGGGGAGCACACACACCTGCGGGTGTCCCCGGGCCGCACACACGAACTGCCCCGCGCTTCCCGGCGTTGCAAATAGGCCCCCCGGGAAGCCCCGCCCGCCCTAGGGGCTTGTCGGGTGGGGCCGACGCAAGGTGGTTGACTGGGGAGTGCTGCTGCTGCCACACACCCACTCCTGAAGCCCACTGGGGCGGTCCAAGGGCGAGGAGCTCGGAGCTCGGTCAGGGCTGTCCCAGCAGAACTTTTTGAGGGTGGACGGACACGCCCGCGGGCAATCAGGTGTTGCGGGCAGGCCCCGGGGGCAGGCCCTGCTGAGTCCCCGAGCGCCACCTGGGTTCCTGCCACCACCCTTGGGCCGGGATGAGGTGCCACCTTGTGCGTAGAAGCCCTGCACACAGGCAAGAAGCCCCCCAGGCCCGCGGCGCACCCGACCCTGGAGCCCCTGGAGCCCCCTGGCCGGATGCAGCCACAGGGAACGGGGGTTCTGAGTTGGCAGGCCCCATTCCCGAAGCATCCACAGGCACTTCCCGAAGGGCTGACACCTGCTGCGCCTCAGCAGCCAGCCAACCTCCCTCCCTCTGGTCGGGCACTGCACGCCACACAGCCACTTGTGTCCCCTGTGTCCCTCCCTGGAGGCCGCAGCGCGTTTTGGGTTTTGGCGCGGACGGGCCCCTCTCGGCTTCCGTAGTCCATTTGCCCCCGGAGCCTGCCAGACCCCTGGCTCTAGGAGGCTGCCCAGGGGCGCTGCCAACAGCCCCCAGGTGCTGGCTAGCCGCCTCGGCCGGCCACGGGGGGAGCACACACACCTGCGGGTGTCCCCGGGCCGCACACACGAACTGCCCCGCGCTTCCCGGCGTTGCAAATAGGCCCCCCGGGAAGCCCCACCCGCCCTAGGGGCTTGTCGGGTGGGGCCGACGCAAGGTGGTTGACTGGGGAGGGCTGCTGCTGCCACACACCCACTCCTGAAGCCCACTGGGGCGGTCCAAGGGCGAGGAGCTCGGAGCTCGGTCAGGGCTGTCCCAGCAGAACTTTTTGAGGGTGGACTGACACGCCCGCGGGCAATCAGGTGTTGCGGGCAGGCCCCGGGGGCAGGCCCTGCTGAGTCCCCGAGCGCCACCTGGGTTCCTGCCACCACCCTTGGGCCGGGATGAGGTGCCACCTTGTGCGTAGAAGCCCTGCACACAGGCAAGAAGCCCCCCAGGCCCGCGGCGCACCCGACCCTGGAGCCCCCTGGCCGGATGCAGCCACAGGGAATGGGGGTTCTGAGTTGGCAGGCCCCATTCCCGAAGCATCCACGGGCACTTCCCGAAGGGCTGACACCTGCTGCACCTCAGCAGCCAGCCAACCTCCCTCCCTCTGGTCGGGCACTGCACGCCACACAGCCACTTGTGTCCCCTGTGTCCCTCCCTGGAGGCCGCAGCGCGTTTTGGGTTTTGGCGCGGACGGGCCCCTCTCGGCTTCCGTAGTCCATTTGCCCCCGGAGCCTGCCAGACCCCTGGCTCTAGGAGGCTGCCCAGGGGCGCTGCCAACAGCCCCCAGGTGCTGGCTAGCCGCCTCGGCCGGCCACGGGGGGAGCACACACACCTGCGGGTGTCCCCGGGCCGCACACACGAACTGCCCCGCGCTTCCCGGCGTTGCAAATAGGCCCCCCGGGAAGCCCCGCCCGCCCTAGGGGCTTGTCGGGTGGGGCCGACGCAAGGTGGTTGACTGGGGAGGGCTGCTGCTGCCACACACCCACTCCTGAAGCCCACTGGGGCGGTCCAAGGGCGAGGAGCTCGGAGCTCGGTCAGGGCTGTCCCAGCAGAACTTTTTGAGGGTGGACGGACACGCCCGCGGGCAATCAGGTGTTGCGGGCAGGCCCGTGGGGCAGGCCCTGCTGAGTCCCCGAGCGCCACCTGGGTTCCTGCCACCACCCTTGGGCCGGGATGAGGTGCCACCTTGTGCATAGAAGCCCTGCACACAGGCAAGAAGCCCCCCAGGCCCGCGGCGCACCCGACCCTGGAGCCCCCTGGCCGGATGCAGCCACAGGGAACGGGGGTTCTGAGTTTGCAGGCCCCATTCCCGAAGCATCCACGGGCACTTCCCGAAGGGCTGACACCTGCTGCGCCTCAGCAGCCAGCCAACCTCCCTCCCTCTGGTCGGGCACTGCACGCCACACAGCCACTTGTGTCCCCTGTGTCCCTCCCTGGAGGCCGCAGCGCGTTTTGGGTTTTGGCGCGGATGGGCCCCTCTCGGCTTCCGTAGTCCATTTGCCCCCGGAGCCTGCCATACCCCTGGCTCTAGAAGGCTGCCCAGGGGCGCTGCCAACAGCCCCCAGGTGCTGGATAGCCGCCTCGGCTGGCCACGGGGGGAGCACACACACCTGCGGGTGTCCCCGGGCCGCACACACGAACTGCCCCGCGCTTCCCGGCGTTGCAAATAGGCCCCCCGGGAAGCCCCGCCCGCCCTAGGGGCTTGTTGGGTGGGGCTGACGCAAGGTGGTTGACTGGGGAGGGCTGCTGCTGCCACACACCCACTCCTGAAGCCCACTGGGGCGGTCCAAGGGCGAGGAGCTCGGAGCTCGGTCAGGGCTGTCCCAGCAGAACTTTTTGAGGGTGGACGGACACGCCCGCGGGCAATCAGGTGTTGCGGGCAGGCCCCGGGGGCAGGCCCTGCTGAGTCCCCGAGCGCCACCTGGGTTCCTGCCACCACCCTTGGGCCGGGATGAGGTGCCACCTTGTGCGTAGAAGCCCTGCACACAGGCAAGAAGCCCCCCAGGCCCGCGGCGCACCCGACCCTGGAGCCCCTGGAGAACCCTGGCCGGATGCAGCCACAGGGAACGGGGGTTCTGAGTTGGCAGGCCCCATTCCCGAAGCATCCACGGGCACTTCCCGAAGGGCTGACACCTGCTGCGCCTCAGCAGCCAGCCAACCTCCCTCCCTCTGGTCGGGCACTGCACGCCACACAGCCACTTGTGTCCCCTGTGTCCCTCCCTGGAGGCCGCAGCGCGTTTTGGGTTTTGGCGCGGACGGGCCCCTCTCGGCTTCCGTAGTCCATTTGCCCCCGGAGCCTGCCAGACCCCTGGCTCTAGGAGGCTGCCCAGGGGCGCTGCCAACAGCCCCCAGGTGCTGGCTAGCCGCCTCGGCCGGCCACAGGGGGAGCACACACACCTGCGGGTGTCCCCGGGCCGCACACACGAACTGCCCCGCGCTTCCCGGCGTTGCAAATAGGCCCCCCGGGAAGCCCCGCCCGCCCTAGGGGCTTGTCGGGTGGGGCCGACGCAAGGTGGTTGACTGGGGAGGGCTGCTGCTGCCACACACCCACTCCTGAAGCCCACTGGGGCGGTCCAAGGGCGAGGAGCTCGGAGCTCGGTCAGGGCTGTCCCAGCAGAACTTTTTGAGGGTGGACGGACACGCCCGCGGGCAATCAGGTGTTGCGGGCAGGCCCGTGGGGCAGGCCCTGCTGAGTCCCCGAGCGCCACCTGGGTTCCTGCCACCACCCTTGGGCCGGGATGAGGTGCCACCTTGTGCATAGAAGCCCTGCACACAGGCAAGAAGCCCCCCAGGCCCGCGGCGCACCCGACCCTGGAGCCCCCTGGCCGGATGCAGCCACAGGGAACGGGGGTTCTGAGTTTGCAGGCCCCATTCCCGAAGCATCCACGGGCACTTCCCGAAGGGCTGACACCTGCTGCGCCTCAGCAGCCAGCCAACCTCCCTCCCTCTGGTCGGGCACTGCACGCCACACAGCCACTTGTGTCCCCTGTGTCCCTCCCTGGAGGCCGCAGCGCGTTTTGGGTTTTGGCGCGGATGGGCCCCTCTCGGCTTCCGTAGTCCATTTGCCCCCGGAGCCTGCCATACCCCTGGCTCTAGAAGGCTGCCCAGGGGCGCTGCCAACAGCCCCCAGGTGCTGGATAGCCGCCTCGGCTGGCCACGGGGGGAGCACACACACCTGCGGGTGTCCCCGGGCCGCACACACGAACTGCCCCGCGCTTCCCGGCGTTGCAAATAGGCCCCCCGGGAAGCCCCGCCCGCCCTAGGGGCTTGTTGGGTGGGGCTGACGCAAGGTGGTTGACTGGG
Source organism: Lepus europaeus (assembly GCF_033115175.1). Lineage (NCBI taxonomy): Eukaryota > Metazoa > Chordata > Mammalia > Lagomorpha > Leporidae > Lepus > Lepus europaeus. The sequence continues at coordinate 87,201 of NW_026909241.1, read as the reverse complement.
GAGGGCTGCTGCTGCCACACACCCACTCCTGAAGCCCACTGGGGCGGTCCAAGGGCGAGGAGCTCGGAGCTCGGTCAGGGCTGTCCCAGCAGAACTTTTTGAGGGTGGACGGACACGCCCGCGGGCAATCAGGTGTTGCGGGCAGGCCCCGGGGGCAGGCCCTGCTGAGTCCCCGAGCGCCACCTGGGTTCCTGCCACCACCCTTGGGCCGGGATGAGGTGCCACCTTGTGCGTAGAAGCCCTGCACACAGGCAAGAAGCCCCCCAGGCCCGCGGCGCACCCGACCCTGGAGCCCCTGGAGAACCCTGGCCGGATGCAGCCACAGGGAATGGGGGTTCTGAGTTGGCAGGCCCCATTCCCGAAGCATCCACGGGCACTTCCCGAAGGGCTGACACCTGCTGCGCCTCAGCAGCCAGCCAACCTCCCTCCCTCTGGTCGGGCACTGCACGCCACACAGCCACTTGTGTCCCCTGTGTCCCTCCCTGGAGGCCGCAGCGCGTTTTGGGTTTTGGCGCGGACGGGCCCCTCTCGGCTTCCGTAGTCCATTTGCCCCCGGAGCCTGCCAGACCCCTGGCTCTAGGAGGCTGCCCAGGGGCGCTGCCAACAGCCCCCAGGTGCTGGCTAGCCGCCTCGGCCGGCCACGGGGGGAGCACACACACCTGCGGGTGTCCCCGGGCCGCACACACGAACTGCCCCGCGCTTCCTGGCATTGCAAATAGGCCCCCCGGGAAGCCCCGCCCGCCCTAGGGGCTTGTCGGGTGGGGCCGACGCAAGGTGGTTGACTGGGGAGGGCTGCTGCTGCCACACACCCACTCCTGAAGCCCACTGGGGCGGTCCAAGGGCGAGGAGCTCGGAGCTCGGTCAGGGCTGTCCCAGCAGAACTTTTTGAGGGTGGACGGACACGCCCGCGGGCAATCAGGTGTTGCGGGCAGGCCCCGGGGGCAGGCCCTGCTGAGTCCCCGAGCGCCACCTGGGTTCCTGCCACCACCCTTGGGCCGGGATGAGGTGCCACCTTGTGCGTAGAAGCCCTGCACACAGGCAAGAAGCCCCCCAGGACCGCGGCGCACCCGACCCTGGAGCCCCTGGAGCCCCCTGGCCGGATGCAGCCACAGGGAACGGGGGTTCTGAGTTGGCAGGCCCCATTCCCGAAGCATCCACGGGCACTTCCCGAAGGGCTGACACCTGCTGCGCCTCAGCAGCCAGCCAACCTCCCTCCCTCTGGTCGGGCACTGCACGCCACACAGCCACTTGTGTCCCCTGTGTCCCTCCCTGGAGGCCGCAGCGCATTTTGGGTTTTGGCGCGGACGGGCCCCTCTCGACTTCCGTAGTCCATTTGCCCCCGGAGCCTGCCAGACCCCTGGCTCTAGGAGGCTGCCCAGGGGCGCTGCCAACAGCCCCCAGGTGCTGGCTAGCTGCAGCGGACGGCCACGGGGGGAGCACACACATCTGCGGGTGTCCCCGGGCCGCACACACGAACTGCCCCGCGCTTCCCGGCGTTGCAAATAGGCCCCCCCGGGAAGCCCCGCCCACCCTAGGGGCTTGTCGGGTGGGGCCGACGCAAGGTGGTTGACTGGGGAGGGCTGCTGCTGGCACACACCCACTCCTGAAGCCCACTGGGGCGGTCCAAGGGCGAGGAGCTCGGAGCTCGGTCAGGGCTGTCCCAGCAGAACTTTTTGAGGGTGGACGGACACGCCCGCGGGCAATCAGGTGTTGCTGGCAGGCCCTGCTGAGTCCCCGAGTGCCACCTGGGTTCCTGCCACCACCCTTGGGCCGGGATGAGGTGCCACCTTGTGCGTAGAAGCCATGCACACAGGCAAGAAGCCCCCCAGGCCCGCGGCGCACCCGACCCTGGAGCCCCCTGGCCGGATGCAGCCACAGGGAACGGGGGTTCTGAGTTGGCAGGCCCCATTCCCGAAGCATCCACGGGCACTTCCCGAAGGGCTGACACCTGCTGCGCCTCAGCAGCCAGCCAACCTCCCTCCCTCTGGTCGGGCACTGCACGCCACACAGCCACTTGTGTCCCCTGTGTCCCTCCCTGGAGGCCGCAGCGCGTTTTGGGTTTTGGCACGGACGGGCCCCTCTCGGCTTCCGTAGTCCATTTGCCCCCAGAGCCTGCCAGACCCCTGGCTCTTAGAGGCTGCCCAGGGGCGCTGCCAACAGCCCCCAGGTGCTGGCTAGCCGCAGCGGACGGCCACGGGGGGAGCACACACACCTGCGAGTGTCCCCGGGCCGCACACACGAACTGCCCCGCGCTTCCCGGCGTTGCAAATAGGCCCCCCGGGAAGCCCCGCCCGCCCTAGGGGCTTGTCGGGTGGGGCCGACGCAAGGTGGTTGACTGGGGAGGGCTGCTGCTGCCACACACCCACTCCTGAAGCCCACTGGGGCGGTCCAAGGGCGAGGAGCTCGGAGCTCGGTCATGGCTGTTCCAGCAGAACTTTTTGAGGGTGGACGGACACGCCCGCGGGCAATCAGGTGTTGCGGGTAGGCCCCGGGGGCAGGCCCTGCTGAGTCCCCGAGCGCCACCTGGGTTCCTGCCACCACCCTTGGGCCGGGAAGAGGTGCCACCTTGTGCGTAGAAGCCCTGCACACAGGCAAGAAGCCCCCCAGGCCCGCGGCGCACCCGACCCTGGAGCCCCTGGAGACCCCTGGCCGGATGCAGCCACAGGGAACGGGGGTTCTGAGTTGGCAGGCCCCATTCCCGAAGCATCCACGGGCACTTCCCGAAGGGCTGACACCTGCTGCGCCTCAGCAGCCAGCCAACCTCCCTCCCTCTGGTCGGGCACTGCACGCCACACAGCCACTTGTGTCCCCTGTGTCCCTCCCTGGAGGCCGCAGCGCGTTTTGGGTTTTGGCGCGGACGGGCCCCTCTCGGCTTCCGTAGTCCATTTGGCCCCGGAGCCTGCCAGACCCCTGGCTCTAGGAGGCTGCCCAGGGGCGCTGCCAACAGCCCCCAGGTGCTGGCTAGCCGCCTCGGCCGGCCACGGGGGGAGCACACACACCTGCGGGTGTCCCCGGGCCGCACACACGAACTGCCCCGCGCTTCCCGGCGTTGCAAATAGGCCCCCCGGGAAGCCCCGCCCGCCCTAGGGGCTTGTCGGGTGGGGCCGACGCAAGGTGGTTGACTGGGGAGTGCTGCTGCTGCCACACACCCACTCCTGAAGCCCACTGGGGCGGTCCAAGGGCGAGGAGCTCGGAGCTCGGTCAGGGCTGTCCCAGCAGAACTTTTTGAGGGTGGACGGACACGCCCGCGGGCAATCAGGTGTTGCGGGCAGGCCCCGGGGGCAGGCCCTGCTGAGTCCCCGAGCGCCACCTGGGTTCCTGCCACCACCCTTGGGCCGGGATGAGGTGCCACCTTGTGCGTAGAAGCCCTGCACACAGGCAAGAAGCCCCCCAGGCCCGCGGCGCACCCGACCCTGGAGCCCCTGGAGCCCCCTGGCCGGATGCAGCCACAGGGAACGGGGGTTCTGAGTTTGCAGGCCCCATTCCCGAAGCATCCACGGGCACTTCCCGAAGGGCTGACACCTGCTGCGCCTCAGCAGCCAGCCAACCTCCCTCCCTCTGGTCGGGCACTGCACGCCACACAGCCACTTGTGTCCCCTGTGTCCCTCCCTGGAGGCCGCAGCGCGTTTTGGGTTTTGGCGCGGATGGGCCCCTCTCGGCTCCCGTAGTCCATTTGCCCCCGGAGCCTGCCATACCCCTGGCTCTAGAAGGCTGCCCAGGGGCGCTGCCAACAGCCCCCAGGTGCTGGATAGCCGCCTCGGCTGGCCACGGGGGGAGCACACACACCTGCGGGTGTCCCCGGGCCGCACACACGAACTGCCCCGCGCTTCCCGGCGTTGCAAATAGGCCCCCCGGGAAGCCCCGCCCGCCCTAGGGGCTTGTTGGGTGGGGCTGACGCAAGGTGGTTGACTGGGGAGGGCTGCTGCTGCCACACACCCACTCCTGAAGCCCACTGGGGCGGTCCAAGGGCGAGGAGCTCGGAGCTCGGTCAGGGCTGTCCCAGCAGAACTTTTTGAGGGTGGACGGACACGCCCGCGGGCAATCAGGTGTTGCGGGCAGGCCCCGGGGGCAGGCCCTGCTGAGTCCCCGAGCGCCACCTGGGTTCCTGCCACCACCCTTGGGCCGGGATGAGGTGCCACCTTGTGCGTAGAAGCCCTGCACACAGGCAAGAAGCCCCCCAGGCCCGCGGCGCACCCGACCCTGGAGCCCCTGGAGAACCCTGGCCGGATGCAGCCACAGGGAACGGGGGTTCTGAGTTGGCAGGCCCCATTCCCGAAGCATCCACGGGCACTTCCCGAAGGGCTGACACCTGCTGCGCCTCAGCAGCCAGCCAACCTCCCTCCCTCTGGTCGGGCACTGCACGCCACACAGCCACTTGTGTCCCCTGTGTCCCTCCCTGGAGGCCGCAGCGCGTTTTGGGTTTTGGCGCGGACGGGCCCCTCTCGGCTTCCGTAGTCCATTTGCCCCCGGAGCCTGCCAGACCCCTGGCTCTAGGAGGCTGCCCAGGGGCGCTGCCAACAGCCCCCAGGTGCTGGCTAGCCGCCTCGGCCGGCCACGGGGGGAGCACACACACCTGCGGGTGTCCCCGGGCCGCACACACGAACTGCCCCGCGCTTCCCGGCGTTGCAAATAGGCCCCCCGGGAAGCCCCGCCCGCCCTAGGGGCTTGTCGGGTGGGGCCGACGCAAGGTGGTTGACTGGGGAGGGCTGCTGCTGCCACACACCCACTCCTGAAGCCCACTGGGGCGGTCCAAGGGTGAGGAGCTCGGAGCTCGGTCAGGGCTGTCCCAGCAGAACTTTTTGAGGGTGGACGGACACGCCCGCGGGCAATCAGGTGTTGCGGGCAGGCCCGTGGGGCAGGCCCTGCTGAGTCCCCGAGCGCCACCTGGGTTCCTGCCACCACCCTTGGGCCGGGATGAGGTGCCACCTTGTGCATAGAAGCCCTGCACACAGGCAAGAAGCCCCCCAGGCCCGCGGCGCACCCGACCCTGGAGCCCCCTGGCCGGATGCAGCCACAGGGAACGGGGGTTCTGAGTTTGCAGGCCCCATTCCCGAAGCATCCACGGGCACTTCCCGAAGGGCTGACACCTGCTGCGCCTCAGCAGCCAGCCAACCTCCCTCCCTCTGGTCGGGCACTGCACGCCACACAGCCACTTGTGTCCCCTGTGTCCCTCCCTGGAGGCCGCAGCGCGTTTTGGGTTTTGGCGCGGATGGGCCCCTCTCGGCTTCCGTAGTCCATTTGCCCCCGGAGCCTGCCATACCCCTGGCTCTAGAAGGCTGCCCAGGGGCGCTGCCAACAGCCCCCAGGTGCTGGATAGCCGCCTCGGCTGGCCACGGGGGGAGCACACACACCTGCGGGTGTCCCCGGGCCGCACACACGAACTGCCCCGCGCTTCCCGGCGTTGCAAATAGGCCCCCCGGGAAGCCCCGCCCGCCCTAGGGGCTTGTTGGGTGGGGCCGACGCAAGGTGGTTGACTGGGGAGGGCTGCTGCTGCCACACACCCACTCCTGAAGCCCACTGGGGCGGTCCAAGGGCGAGGAGCTCGGAGCTCGGTCAGGGCTGTCCCAGCAGAACTTTTTGAGGGTGGACGGACACGCCCGCGGGCAATCAGGTGTTGCGGGCAGGCCCCGGGGGCAGGCCCTGCTGAGTCCCCGAGCGCCACCTGGGTTCCTGCCACCACCCTTGGGCCGGGATGAGGTGCCACCTTGTGCGTAGAAGCCCTGCACACAGGCAAGAAGCCCCCCAGGCCCGCGGCGCACCCGACCCTGGAGCCCCTGGAGAACCCTGGCCGGATGCAGCCACAGGGAACGGGGGTTCTGAGTTGGCAGGCCCCATTCCCGAAGCATCCACGGGCACTTCCCGAAGGGCTGACACCTGCTGCGCCTCAGCAGCCAGCCAACCTCCCTCCCTCTGGTCGGGCACTGCACGCCACACAGCCACTTGTGTCCCCTGTGTCCCTCCCTGGAGGCCGCAGCGCGTTTTGGGTTTTGGCGCGGACGGGCCCCTCTCGGCTTCCGTAGTCCATTTGCCCCCGGAGCCTGCCAGACCCCTGGCTCTAGGAGGCTGCCCAGGGGCGCTGCCAACAGCCCCCAGGTGCTGGCTAGCCGCCTCGGCCGGCCACGGGGGGAGCACACACACCTGCGGGTGTCCCCGGGCCGCACACACGAACTGCCCCACGCTTCCTGGCGTTGCAAATAGGCCCCCCGGGAAGCCCCGCCCGCCCTAGGGGCTTGTCGGGTGGGGCCGACGCAAGGTGGTTGACTGGGGAGGGCTGCTGCTGCCACACACCCACTCCTGAAGCCCACTGGGGCGGTCCAAGGGCGAGGAGCTCGGAGCTCGGTCAGGGCTGTCCCAGCAGAACTTTTTGAGGGTGGACGGACACGCCCGCGGGCAATCAGGTGTTGCGGGCAGGCCCCGGGGGCAGGCCCTGCTGAGTCCCCGAGCGCCACCTGGGTTCCTGCCACCACCCTTGGGCCGGGATGAGGTGCCACCTTGTGCGTAGAAGCCCTGCACACAGGCAAGAAGCCCCCCAGGACCGCGGCGCACCCGACCCTGGAGCCCCTGGAGCCCCCTGGCCGGATGCAGCCACAGGGAACGGGGGTTCTGAGTTGGCAGGCCCCATTCCCGAAGCATCCACGGGCACTTCCCGAAGGGCTGACACCTGCTGCGCCTCAGCAGCCAGCCAACCTCCCTCCCTCTGGTCGGGCACTGCACGCCACACAGCCACTTGTGTCCCCTGTGTCCCTCCCTGGAGGCCGCAGCGCATTTTGGGTTTTGGCGCGGACGGGCCCCTCTCGGCTTCCGTAGTCCATTTGCCCCCGGAGCCTGCCAGACCCCTGGCTCTAGGAGGCTGCCCAGGGGCGCTGCCAACAGCCCCCAGGTGCTGGCTAGCTGCAGCGGACGGCCACGGGGGGAGCACACACATCTGCGGGTGTCCCCGGGCCGCACACACGAACTGCCCCGCGCTTCCCGGCGTTGCAAATAGGCCCCCCCGGGAAGCCCCGCCCACCCTAGGGGCTTGTCGGGTGGGGCCGACGCAAGGTGGTTGACTGGGGAGGGCTGCTGCTGGCACACACCCACTCCTGAAGCCCACTGGGGCGGTCCAAGGGCGAGGAGCTCGGAGCTCGGTCAGGGCTGTCCCAGCAGAACTTTTTGAGGGTGGACGGACACGCCCGCGGGCAATCAGGTGTTGCTGGCAGGCCCTGCTGAGTCCCCGAGCGCCACCTGGGTTCCTGCCACCACCCTTGGGCCGGGATGAGGTGCCACCTTGTGCGTAGAAGCCATGCACACAGGCAAGAAGCCCCCCAGGCCCGCGGCGCACCCGACCCTGGAGCCCCCTGGCCGGATGCAGCCACAGGGAACGGGGGTTCTGAGTTGGCAGGCCCCATTCCCGAAGCATCCACGGGCACTTCCCGAAGGGCTGACACCTGCTGCGCCTCAGCAGCCAGCCAACCTCCCTCCCTCTGGTCGGGCACTGCACGCCACACAGCCACTTGTGTCCCCTGTGTCCCTCCCTGGAGGCCGCAGCGCGTTTTGGGTTTTGGCGCGGACGGGCCCCTCTCGGCTTCCGTAGTCCATTTGCCCCCAGAGCCTGCCAGACCCCTGGCTCTAGGAGGCTGCCCAGGGGCGCTGCCAACAGCCCCCAGGTGCTGGCTAGCCGCAGCGGACGGCCACGGGGGGAGCACACACACCTGCGAGTGTCCCCGGGCCGCACACACGAACTGCCCCGCGCTTCCCGGCGTTGCAAATAGGCCCCCCGGGAAGCCCCGCCCGCCCTAGGGGCTTGTCGGGTGGGGCCGACGCAAGGTGGTTGACTGGGGAGGGCTGCTGCTGCCACACACCCACTCCTGAAGCCCACTGGGGCGGTCCAAGGGCGAGGAGCTCGGAGCTCGGTCAGGGCTGTCCCAGCAGAACTTTTTGAGGGTGGACGGACACGCCCGCGGGCAATCAGGTGTTGCGGGCAGGCCCGTGGGGCAGGCCCTGCTGAGTCCCCGAGCGCCACCTGGGTTCCTGCCACCACCCTTGGGCCGGGATGAGGTGCCACCTTGTGCATAGAAGCCCTGCACACAGGCAAGAAGCCCCCCAGGCCCGCGGCGCACCCGACCCTGGAGCCCCCTGGCCGGATGCAGCCACAGGGAACGGGGGTTCTGAGTTTGCAGGCCCCATTCCCGAAGCATCCACGGGCACTTCCCGAAGGGCTGACACCTGCTGCGCCTCAGCAGCCAGCCAACCTCCCTCCCTCTGGTCGGGCACTGCACGCCACACAGCCACTTGTGTCCCCTGTGTCCCTCCCTGGAGGCCGCAGCGCGTTTTGGGTTTTGGCGCGGACGGGCCCCTCTCGGCTTCCGTAGTCCATTTGCCCCCGGAGCCTGCCATACCCCTGGCTCTAGAAGGCTGCCCAGGGGCGCTGCCAACAGCCCCCAGGTGCTGGATAGCCGCCTCGGCTGGCCACGGGGGGAGCACACACACCTGCGGGTGTCCCCGGGCCGCACACACGAACTGCCCCGCGCTTCCCGGCGTTGCAAATAGGCCCCCCGGGAAGCCCCGCCCGCCCTAGGGGCTTGTTGGGTGGGGCCGACGCAAGGTGGTTGACTGGGGAGGGCTGCTGCTGCCACACACCCACTCCTGAAGCCCACTGGGGCGGTCCAAGGGCGAGGAGCTCGGAGCTCGGTCAGGGCTGTCCCAGCAGAACTTTTTGAGGGTGGACGGACACGCCCGCGGGCAATCAGGTGTTGCGGGCAGGCCCCGGGGGCAGGCCCTGCTGAGTCCCCGAGCGCCACCTGGGTTCCTGCCACCACCCTTGGGCCGGGATGAGGTGCCACCTTGTGCGTAGAAGCCCTGCACACAGGCAAGAAGCCCCCCAGGCCCGCGGCGCACCCGACCCTGGAGCCCCTGGAGAACCCTGGCCGGATGCAGCCACAGGGAACGGGGGTTCTGATTTGGCAGGCCCCATTCCCGAAGCATCCACGGGCACTTCCCGAAGGGCTGACACCTGCTGCGCCTCAGCAGCCAGCCAACCTCCCTCCCTCTGGTCGGGCACTGCACGCCACACAGCCACTTGTGTCCCCTGTGTCCCTCCCTGGAGGCCGCAGCGCGTTTTGGGTTTTGGCGCGGACGGGCCCCTCTCGGCTTCCGTAGTCCATTTGCCCCCGGAGCCTGCCAGACCCCTGGCTCTAGGAGGCTGCCCAGGGGCGCTGCCAACAGCCCCCAGGTGCTGGCTAGCCGCCTCGGCCGGCCACGGGGGGAGCACACACACCTGCGGGTGTCCCCGGGCCGCACACACGAACTGCCCCACGCTTCCTGGCGTTGCAAATAGGCCCCCCGGGAAGCCCCGCCCGCCCTAGGGGCTTGTCGGGTGGGGCCGACGCAAGGTGGTTGACTGGGGAGGGCTGCTGCTGCCACACACCCACTCCTGAAGCCCACTGGGGCGGTCCAAGGGCGAGGAGCTCGGAGCTCGGTCAGGGCTGTCCCAGCAGAACTTTTTGAGGGTGGACGGACACGCCCGCGGGCAATCAGGTGTTGCGGGCAGGCCCCGGGGGCAGGCCCTGCTGAGTCCCCGAGCGCCACCTGGGTTCCTGCCACCACCCTTGGGCCGGGATGAGGTGCCACCTTGTGCGTAGAAGCCCTGCACACAGGCAAGAAGCCCCCCAGGACCGCGGCGCACCCGACCCTGGAGCCCCTGGAGCCCCCTGGCCGGATGCAGCCACAGGGAACGGGGGTTCTGAGTTGGCAGGCCCCATTCCCGAAGCATCCACGGGCACTTCCCGAAGGGCTGACACCTGCTGCGCCTCAGCAGCCAGCCAACCTCCCTCCCTCTGGTCGGGCACTGCACGCCACACAGCCACTTGTGTCCCCTGTGTCCCTCCCTGGAGGCCGCAGCGCATTTTGGGTTTTGGCGCGGACGGGCCCCTCTCGGCTTCCGTAGTCCATTTGCCCCCGGAGCCTGCCAGACCCCTGGCTCTAGGAGGCTGCCCAGGGGCGCTGCCAACAGCCCCCAGGTGCTGGCTAGCTGCAGCGGACGGCCACGGGGGGAGCACACACATCTGCGGGTGTCCCCGGGCCGCACACACGAACTGCCCCGCGCTTCCCGGCGTTGCAAATAGGCCCCCCCGGGAAGCCCCGCCCACCCTAGGGGCTTGTCGGGTGGGGCCGACGCAAGGTGGTTGACTGGGGAGGGCTGCTGCTGGCACACACCCACTCCTGAAGCCCACTGGGGCGGTCCAAGGGCGAGGAGCTCGGAGCTCGGTCAGGGCTGTCCCAGCAGAACTTTTTGAGGGTGGACGGACACGCCCGCGGGCAATCAGGTGTTGCTGGCAGGCCCTGCAGAGTCCCCGAGCGCCACCTGGGTTCCTGCCACCACCCTTGGGCCGGGATGAGGTGCCACCTTGTGCGTAGAAGCCATGCACACAGGCAAGAAGCCCCCCAGGCCCGCGGCGCACCCGACCCTGGAGCCCCCTGGCCGGATGCAGCCACAGGGAACGGGGGTTCTGAGTTGGCAGGCCCCATTCCCGAAGCATCCACGGGCACTTCCCGAAGGGCTGACACCTGCTGCGCCTCAGCAGCCAGCCAACCTCCCTCCCTCTGGTCGGGCACTGCACGCCACACAGCCACTTGTGTCCCCTGTGTCCCTCCTGGAGGCCGCAGCGCGTTTTGGGTTTTGGCACGGACGGGCCCCTCTCGGCTTCCGTAGTCCATTTGCCCCCAGAGCCTGCCAGACCCCTGGCTCTAGGAGGCTGCCCAGGGGCGCTGCCAACAGCCCCCAGGTGCTGGCTAGCCGCAGCGGACGGCCACGGGGGGAGCACACACACCTGCGAGTGTCCCCGGGCCGCACACACGAACTGCCCCGCGCTTCCCGGCGTTGCAAATAGGCCCCCCGGGAAGCCCCGCCCGCCCTAGGGGCTTGTCGGGTGGGGCCGACGCAAGGTGGTTGACTGGGGAGGGCTGCTGCTGCCACACACCCACTCCTGAAGCCCACTGGGGCGGTCCAAGGGCGAGGAGCTCGGAGCTCGGTCAGGGCTGTTCCAGCAGAACTTTTTGAGGGTGGACGGACACGCCCGCGGGCAATCAGGTGTTGCGGGTAGGCCCCGGGGCCAGGCCCTGCTGAGTCCCCGAGCGCCACCTGGGTTCCTGCCACCACCCTTGGGCCGGGAAGAGGTGCCACCTTGTGCGTAGAAGCCCTGCACACAGGCAAGAAGCCCCCCAGGCCCGCGGCGCACCCGACCCTGGAGCCCCTGGAGCCCCCTGGCCGGATGCAGCCACAGGGAACGGGGGTTCTGAGTTGGCAGGCCCCATTCCCGAAGCATCCACGGGCACTTCCCGAAGGGCTGACACCTGCTGCGCCTCAGCAGCCAGCCAACCTCCCTCCCTCTGGTCGGGCACTGCACGCCACACAGCCACTTGTGTCCCCTGTGTCCCTCCCTGGAGGCCGCAGCGCGTTTTGGGTTTTGGCGCGGACGGGCCCCTCTCGGCTTCCGTAGTCCATTTGCCCCCGGAGCCTGCCAGACCCCTGGCTCTAGGAGGCTGCCCAGGGGCGCTGCCAACAGCCCCCAGGTGCTGGCTAGCCGCCTCGGCCGGCCACGGGGGGAGCACACACACCTGCGGGTGTCCCAGGGCCGCACACACGAACTGCCCCGCGCTTCCCGGCGTTGCAAATAGGCCCCCCGGGAAGCCCCGCCCGCCCTAGGGGCTTGTCGGGTGGGGCCGACGCAAGGTGGTTGACTGGGGAGTGCTGCTGCTGCCACACACCCACTCCTGAAGCCCACTGGGGCGGTCCAAGGGCGAGGAGCTCGGAGCTCGGTCAGGGCTGTCCCAGCAGAACTTTTTGAGGGTGGACGGACACGCCCGCGGGCAATCAGGTGTTGCGGGCAGGCCCCGGGGGCAGGCCCTGCTGAGTCCCCGAGCGCCACCTGGGTTCCTGCCACCACCCTTGGGCCGGGATGAGGTGCCACCTTGTGCGTAGAAGCCCTGCACACAGGCAAGAAGCCCCCCAGGCCCGCGGCGCACCCGACCCTGGAGCCCCTGGAGCCCCCTGGCCGGATGCAGCCACAGGGAACGGGGGTTCTGAGTTGGCAGGCCCCATTCCCGAAGCATCCACAGGCACTTCCCGAAGGGCTGACACCTGCTGCGCCTCAGCAGCCAGCCAACCTCCCTCCCTCTGGTCGGGCACTGCACGCCACACAGCCACTTGTGTCCCCTGTGTCCCTCCCTGGAGGCCGCAGCGCGTTTTGGGTTTTGGCGCGGACGGGCCCCTCTCGGCTTCCGTAGTCCATTTGCCCCCGGAGCCTGCCAGACCCCTGGCTCTAGGAGGCTGCCCAGGGGCGCTGCCAACAGCCCCCAGGTGCTGGCTAGCCGCCTCGGCCGGCCACGGGGGGAGCACACACACCTGCGGGTGTCCCCGGGCCGCACACACGAACTGCCCCGCGCTTCCCGGCGTTGCAAATAGGCCCCCCGGGAAGCCCCGCCCGCCCTAGGGGCTTGTCGGGTGGGGCCGACGCAAGGTGGTTGACTGGGGAGGGCTGCTGCTGCCACACACCCACTCCTGAAGCCCACTGGGGCGGTCCAAGGGCGAGGAGCTCGGAGCTCGGTCAGGGCTGTCCCAGCAGAACTTTTTGAGGGTGGACGGACACGCCCGCGGGCAATCAGGTGTTGCGGGCAGGCCCCGGGGGCAGGCCCTGCTGAGTCCCCGAGCGCCACCTGGGTTCCTGCCACCACCCTTGGGCCGGGATGAGGTGCCACCTTGTGCGTAGAAGCCCTGCACACAGGCAAGAAGCCCCCCAGGCCCGCGGCGCACCCGACCCTGGAGCCCCTGGAGACCCCTGGCCGGATGCAGCCACAGGGAACGGGGGTTCTGAGTTGGCAGGCCCCATTCCCGAAGCATCCACGGGCACTTCCCGAAGGGCTGACACCTGCTGCGCCTCAGCAGCCAGCCAACCTCCCTCCCTCTGGTCGGGCACTGCACGCCACACAGCCACTTGTGTCCCCTGTGTCCCTCCCTGGAGGCCGCAGCGCGTTTTGGGTTTTGGCGCGGACGGGCCCCTCTCGGCTTCCGTAGTCCATTTGCCCCCAGAGCCTGCCAGACCCCTGGCTCTAGGAGGCTGCCCAGGGGCGCTGCCAACAGCCCCCAGGTGCTGGCTAGCCGCCTTGGCCGGCCACGGGGGGAGCACACACACCTGCGGGTGTCCCAGGGCCGCACACACGAACTGCCCCGCGCTTCCCGGCGTTGCAAATAGGCCCCCCGGGAAGCCCCGCCCGCCCTAGGGGCTTGTCGGGTGGGGCCGACGCAAGGTGGTTGACTGGGGAGTGCTGCTGCTGCCACACACCCACTCCTGAAGCCCACTGGGGCGGTCCAAGGGCGAGGAGCTCGGAGCTCGGTCAGGGCTGTCCCAGCAGAACTTTTTGAGGGTGGACGGACACGCCCGCGGGCAATCAGGTGTTGCGGGCAGGCCCCGGGGGCAGGCCCTGCTGAGTCCCCGAGCGCCACCTGGGTTCCTGCCACCACCCTTGGGCCGGGATGAGGTGCCACCTTGTGCGTAGAAGCCCTGCACACAGGCAAGAAGCCCCCCAGGCCCGCGGCGCACCCGACCCTGGAGCCCCCTGGCCGGATGCAGCCACAGGGAATGGGGGTTCTGAGTTGGCAGGCCCCATTCCCGAAGCATCCACGGGCACTTCCCGAAGGGCTGACACCTGCTGCACCTCAGCAGCCAGCCAACCTCCCTCCCTCTGGTCGGGCACTGCACGCCACACAGCCACTTGTGTCCCCTGTGTCCCTCCCTGGAGGCCGCAGCGCGTTTTGGGTTTTGGCGCGGACGGGCCCCTCTCGGCTTCCGTAGTCCATTTGCCCCCGGAGCCTGCCAGACCCCTGGCTCTAGGAGGCTGCCCAGGGGCGCTGCCAACAGCCCCCAGGTGCTGGCTAGCCGCCTCGGCCGGCCACGGGGGGAGCACACACACCTGCGGGTGTCCCCGGGCCGCACACACGAACTGCCCCGCGCTTCCCGGCGTTGCAAATAGGCCCCCCGGGAAGCCCCGCCCGCCCTAGGGGCTTGTCGGGTGGGGCCGACGCAAGGTGGTTGACTGGGGAGGGCTGCTGCTGCCACACACCCACTCCTGAAGCCCACTGGGGCGGTCCAAGGGCGAGGAGCTCGGAGCTCGGTCAGGGCTGTCCCAGCAGAACTTTTTGAGGGTGGACGGACACGCCCGCGGGCAATCAGGTGTTGCGGGCAGGCCCGTGGGGCAGGCCCTGCTGAGTCCCCGAGCGCCACCTGGGTTCCTGCCACCACCCTTGGGCCGGGATGAGGTGCCACCTTGTGCATAGAAGCCCTGCACACAGGCAAGAAGCCCCCCAGGCCCGCGGCGCACCCGACCCTGGAGCCCCCTGGCCGGATGCAGCCACAGGGAACGGGGGTTCTGAGTTTGCAGGCCCCATTCCCGAAGCATCCACGGGCACTTCCCGAAGGGCTGACACCTGCTGCGCCTCAGCAGCCAGCCAACCTCCCTCCCTCTGGTCGGGCACTGCACGCCACACAGCCACTTGTGTCCCCTGTGTCCCTCCCTGGAGGCCGCAGCGCGTTTTGGGTTTTGGCGCGGATGGGCCCCTCTCGGCTTCCGTAGTCCATTTGCCCCCGGAGCCTGCCATACCCCTGGCTCTAGAAGGCTGCCCAGGGGCGCTGCCAACAGCCCCCAGGTGCTGGATAGCCGCCTCGGCTGGCCACGGGGGGAGCACACACACCTGCGGGTGTCCCCGGGCCGCACACACGAACTGCCCCGCGCTTCCCGGCGTTGCAAATAGGCCCCCCGGGAAGCCCCGCCCGCCCTAGGGGCTTGTTGGGTGGGGCTCACGCAAGGTGGTTGACTGGGGAGGGCTGCTGCTGCCACACACCCACTCCTGAAGCCCACTGGGGCGGTCCAAGGGCGAGGAGCTCGGAGCTCGGTCAGGGCTGTCCCAGCAGAACTTTTTGAGGGTGGACGGACACGCCCGCGGGCAATCAGGTGTTGCGGGCAGGCCCCGGGGGCAGGCCCTGCTGAGTCCCCGAGCGCCACCTGGGTTCCTGCCACCACCCTTGGGCCGGGATGAGGTGCCACCTTGTGCGTAGAAGCCCTGCACACAGGCAAGAAGCCCCCCAGGCCCGCGGCGCACCCGACCCTGGAGCCCCTGGAGAACCCTGGCCGGATGCAGCCACAGGGAACGGGGGTTCTGAGTTGGCAGGCCCCATTCCCGAAGCATCCACGGGCACTTCCCGAAGGGCTGACACCTGCTGCGCCTCAGCAGCCAGCCAACCTCCCTCCCTCTGGTCGGGCACTGCACGCCACACAGCCACTTGTGTCCCCTGTGTCCCTCCCTGGAGGCCGCAGCGCGTTTTGGGTTTTGGCGCGGACGGGCCCCTCTCGGCTTCCGTAGTCCATTTGCCCCCGGAGCCTGCCAGACCCCTGGCTCTAGGAGGCTGCCCAGGGGCGCTGCCAACAGCCCCCAGGTGCTGGCTAGCCGCCTCGGCCGGCCACGGGGGGAGCACACACACCTGCGGGTGTCCCCGGGCCGCACACACGAACTGCCCCGCGCTTCCCGGCATTGCAAATAGGCCCCCCGGGAAGCCCCGCCCGCCCTAGGGGCTTGTCGGGTGGGGCCGACGCAAGGTGGTTGACTGGGGAGGGCTGCTGCTGCCACACACCCACTCCTGAAGCCCACTGGGGCGGTCCAAGGGCGAGGAGCTCGGAGCTCGGTCAGGGCTGTCCCAGCAGAACTTTTTGAGGGTGGACGGACACGCCCGCGGGCAATCAGGTGTTGCGGGCAGGCCCGTGGGGCAGGCCCTGCTGAGTCCCCGAGCGCCACCTGGGTTCCTGCCACCACCCTTGGGCCGGGATGAGGTGCCACCTTGTGCATAGAAGCCCTGCACACAGGCAAGAAGCCCCCCAGGCCCGCGGCGCACCCGACCCTGGAGCCCCCTGGCCGGATGCAGCCACAGGGAACGGGGGTTCTGAGTTGGCAGGCCCCATTCCCGAAGCATCCACGGGCACTTCCCGAAGGGCTGACACCTGCTGCGCCTCAGCAGCCAGCCAACCTCCCTCCCTCTGGTCGGGCACTGCACGCCACACAGCCACTTGTGTCCCCTGTGTCCCTCCCTGGAGGCCGCAGCGCGTTTTGGGTTTTGGCGCGGACGGGCCCCTCTCGGCTTCCGTAGTCCATTTGCCCCCGGAGCCTGCCAGACCCCTGGCTCTAGAAGGCTGCCCAGGGGCGCTGCCAACAGCCCCCAGGTGCTGGATAGCCGCCTCGGCCGGCCACGGGGGGAGCACACACACCTGCGGGTGTCCCCGGGCCGCACACACGAACTGCCCCGCGCTTCCCGGCGTTGCAAATAGGCCCCCCGGGAAGCCCCGCCCGCCCTAGGGGCTTGTTGGGTGGGGCTGACGCAAGGTGGTTGACTGGGGAGGGCTGCTGCTGCCACACACCCACTCCTGAAGCCCACTGGGGCGGTCCAAGGGCGAGGAGCTCGGAGCTCGGTCAGGGCTGTCCCAGCAGAACTTTTTGAGGGTGGACGGACACGCCCGCGGGCAATCAGGTGTTGCGGGCAGGCCCCGGGGGCAGGCCCTGCTGAGTCCCCGAGCGCCACCTGGGTTCCTGCCACCACCCTTGGGCCGGGATGAGGTGCCACCTTGTGCGTAGAAGCCCTGCACACAGGCAAGAAGCCCCCCAGGCCCGCGGCGCACCCGACCCTGGAGCCCCTGGAGAACCCTGGCCGGATGCAGCCACAGGGAACGGGGGTTCTGAGTTGGCAGGCCCCATTCCCGAAGCATCCACGGGCACTTCCCGAAGGGCTGACACCTGCTGCGCCTCAGCAGCCAGCCAACCTCCCTCCCTCTGGTCGGGCACTGCACGCCACACAGCCACTTGTGTCCCCTGTGTCCCTCCCTGGAGGCCGCAGCGCGTTTTGGGTTTTGGCGCGGACGGGCCCCTCTCGGCTTCCGTAGTCCATTTGCCCCCGGAGCCTGCCAGACCCCTGGCTCTAGGAGGCTGCCCAGGGGCGCTGCCAACAGCCCCCAGGTGCTGGCTAGCCGCCTCGGCCGGCCACGGGGGGAGCACACACACCTGCGGGTGTCCCCGGGCCGCACACACGAACTGCCCCGCGCTTCCTGGCGTTGCAAATAGGCCCCCCGGGAAGCCCCGCCCGCCCTAGGGGCTTGTCGGGTGGGGCCGACGCAAGGTGGTTGACTGGGGAGGGCTGCTGCTGCCACACACCCACTCCTGAAGCCCACTGGGGCGGTCCAAGGGCGAGGAGCTCGGAGCTCGGTCAGGGCTGTCCCAGCAGAACTTTTTGAGGGTGGACGGACACGCCCGCGGGCAATCAGGTGTTGCGGGCAGGCCCCGGGGGCAGGCCCTGCTGAGTCCCCGAGCGCCACCTGGGTTCCTGCCACCACCCTTGGGCCGGGATGAGGTGCCACCTTGTGCGTAGAAGCCCTGCACACAGGCAAGAAGCCCCCCAGGACCGCGGCGCACCCGACCCTGGAGCCCCTGGAGCCCCCTGGCCGGATGCAGCCACAGGGAACGGGGGTTCTGAGTTGGCAGGCCCCATTCCCGAAGCATCCACGGGCACTTCCCAAAGGGCTGACACCTGCTGCGCCTCAGCAGCCAGCCAACCTCCCTCCCTCTGGTCGGGCACTGCACGCCACACAGCCACTTGTGTCCCCTGTGTCCCTCCCTGGAGGCCGCAGCGCATTTTGGGTTTTGGCGCGGACGGGCCCCTCTCGGCTTCCGTAGTCCATTTGCCCCCGGAGCCTGCCAGACCCCTGGCTCTAGGAGGCTGCCCAGGGGCGCTGCCAACAGCCCCCAGGTGCTGGCTAGCTGCAGCGGACGGCCACGGGGGGAGCACACACATCTGCGGGTGTCCCCGGGCCGCACACACGAACTGCCCCGCGCTTCCCGGCGTTGCAAATAGGCCCCCCCGGGAAGCCCCGCCCACCCTAGGGGCTTGTCGGGTGGGGCCGACGCAAGGTGGTTGACTGGGGAGGGCTGCTGCTGGCACACACCCACTCCTGAAGCCCACTGGGGCGGTCCAAGGGCGAGGAGCTCGGAGCTCGGTCAGGGCTGTCCCAGCAGAACTTTTTGAGGGTGGACGGACACGCCCGCGGGCAATCAGGTGTTGCTGGCAGGCCCTGCTGAGTCCCCGAGCGCCACCTGGGTTCCTGCCACCACCCTTGGGCCGGGATGAGGTGCCACCTTGTACGTAGAAGCCATGCACACAGGCAAGAAGCCCCCCAGGCCCGCGGCGCACCCGACCCTGGAGCCCCCTGGCCGGATGCAGCCACAGGGAACGGGGGTTCTGAGTTGGCAGGCCCCATTCCCGAAGCATCCACGGGCACTTCCCGAAGGGCTGACACCTGCTGCGCCTCAGCAGCCAGCCAACCTCCCTCCCTCTGGTCGGGCACTGCACGCCACACAGCCACTTGTGTCCCCTGTGTCCCTCCCTGGAGGCCGCAGCGCGTTTTGGGTTTTGGCACGGACGGGCCCCTCTCGGCTTCCGTAGTCCATTTGCCCCCAGAGCCTGCCAGACCCCTGGCTCTAGGAGGCTGCCCAGGGGCGCTGCCAACAGCCCCCAGGTGCTGGCTAGCCGCAGCGGACGGCCACGGGGGGAGCACACACACCTGCGAGTGTCCCCGGGCCGCACACACGAACTGCCCCGCGCTTCCCGGCGTTGCAAATAGGCCCCCCGGGAAGCCCCGCCCGCCCTAGGGGCTTGTCGGGTGGGGCCGACGCAAGGTGGTTGACTGGGGAGGGCTGCTGCTGCCACACACCCACTCCTGAAGCCCACTGGGGCGGTCCAAGGGCGAGGAGCTCGGAGCTCGGTCATGGCTGTTCCAGCAGAACTTTTTGAGGGTGGACGGACACGCCCGCGGGCAATCAGGTGTTGCGGGTAGGCCCCGGGGGCAGGCCCTGCTGAGTCCCCGAGCGCCACCTGGGTTCCTGCCACCACCCTTGGGCCGGGAAGAGGTGCCACCTTGTGCGTAGAAGCCCTGCACACAGGCAAGAAGCCCCCCAGGCCCGCGGCGCACCCGACCCTGGAGCCCCTGGAGACCCCTGGCCGGATGCAGCCACAGGGAACGGGGGTTCTGAGTTGGCAGGCCCCATTCCCGAAGCATCCACGGGCACTTCCCGAAGGGCTGACACCTGCTGCGCCTCAGCAGCCAGCCAACCTCCCTCCCTCTGGTCGGGCACTGCACGCCACACAGCCACTTGTGTCCCCTGTGTCCCTCCCTGGAGGCCGCAGCGCGTTTTGGGTTTTGGCGCGGACGGGCCCCTCTCGGCTTCCGTAGTCCATTTGCCCCCGGAGCCTGCCAGACCCCTGGCTCTAGGAGGCTGCCCAGGGGCGCTGCCAACAGCCCCCAGGTGCTGGCTAGCCGCCTCGGCCGGCCACGGGGGGAGCACACACACCTGCGGGTGTCCCCGGGCCGCACACACGAACTGCCCCGCGCTTCCCGGCGTTGCAAATAGGCCCCCCGGGAAGCCCCGCCCGCCCTAGGGGCTTGTCGGGTGGGGCCGACGCAAGGTGGTTGACTGGGGAGTGCTGCTGCTGCCACACACCCACTCCTGAAGCCCACTGGGGCGGTCCAAGGGCGAGGAGCTCGGAGCTCGGTCAGGGCTGTCCCAGCAGAACTTTTTGAGGGTGGACGGACACGCCCGCGGGCAATCAGGTGTTGCGGGCAGGCCCCGGGGGCAGGCCCTGCTGAGTCCCCGAGCGCCACCTGGGTTCCTGCCACCACCCTTGGGCCGGGATGAGGTGCCACCTTGTGCGTAGAAGCCCTGCACACAGGCAAGAAGCCCCCCAGGCCCGCGGCGCACCCGACCCTGGAGCCCCTGGAGCCCCCTGGCCGGATGCAGCCACAGGGAACGGGGGTTCTGAGTTGGCAGGCCCCATTCCCGAAGCATCCACAGGCACTTCCCGAAGGGCTGACACCTGCTGCGCCTCAGCAGCCAGCCAACCTCCCTCCCTCTGGTCGGGCACTGCACGCCACACAGCCACTTGTGTCCCCTGTGTCCCTCCCTGGAGGCCGCAGCGCGTTTTGGGTTTTGGCGCGGACGGGCCCCTCTCGGCTTCCGTAGTCCATTTGCCCCCGGAGCCTGCCAGACCCCTGGCTCTAGGAGGCTGCCCAGGGGCGCTGCCAACAGCCCCCAGGTGCTGGCTAGCCGCCTCGGCCGGCCACGGGGGGAGCACACACACCTGCGGGTGTCCCCGGGCCGCACACACGAACTGCCCCGCGCTTCCCGGCGTTGCAAATAGGCCCCCCGGGAAGCCCCACCCGCCCTAGGGGCTTGTCGGGTGGGGCCGACGCAAGGTGGTTGACTGGGGAGGGCTGCTGCTGCCACACACCCACTCCTGAAGCCCACTGGGGCGGTCCAAGGGCGAGGAGCTCGGAGCTCGGTCAGGGCTGTCCCAGCAGAACTTTTTGAGGGTGGACGGACACGCCCGCGGGCAATCAGGTGTTGCGGGCAGGCCCCGGGGGCAGGCCCTGCTGAGTCCCCGAGCGCCACCTGGGTTCCTGCCACCACCCTTGGGCCGGGATGAGGTGCCACCTTGTGCGTAGAAGCCCTGCACACAGGCAAGAAGCCCCCCAGGCCCGCGGCGCACCCGACCCTGGAGCCCCCTGGCCGGATGCAGCCACAGGGAATGGGGGTTCTGAGTTGGCAGGCCCCATTCCCGAAGCATCCACGGGCACTTCCCGAAGGGCTGACACCTGCTGCACCTCAGCAGCCAGCCAACCTCCCTCCCTCTGGTCGGGCACTGCACGCCACACAGCCACTTGTGTCCCCTGTGTCCCTCCCTGGAGGCCGCAGCGCGTTTTGGGTTTTGGCGCGGACGGGCCCCTCTCGGCTTCCGTAGTCCATTTGCCCCCGGAGCCTGCCATACCCCTGGCTCTAGAAGGCTGCCCAGGGGCGCTGCCAACAGCCCCCAGGTGCTGGATAGCCGCCTCGGCTGGCCACGGGGGGAGCACACACATCTGCGGGTGTCCCCGGGCCGCACACACGAACTGCCCCGCGCTTCCCGGCGTTGCAAATAGGCCCCCCGGGAAGCCCCGCCCGCCCTAGGGGCTTGTTGGGTGGGGCTGACGCAAGGTGGTTGACTGGGGAGGGCTGCTGCTGCCACACACCCACTCCTGAAGCCCACTGGGGCGGTCCAAGGGCGAGGAGCTCGGAGCTCGGTCAGGGCTGTCCCAGCAGAACTTTTTGAGGGTGGACGGACACGCCCGCGGGCAATCAGGTGTTGCGGGCAGGCCCCGGGGGCAGGCCCTGCTGAGTCCCCGAGCGCCACCTGGGTTCCTGCCACCACCCTTGGGCCGGGATGAGGTGCCACCTTGTGCGTAGAAGCCCTGCACACAGGCAAGAAGCCCCCCAGGCCCGCGGCGCACCCGACCCTGGAGCCCCTGGAGAACCCTGGCCGGATGCAGCCACAGGGAACGGGGGTTCTGAGTTGGCAGGCCCCATTCCCGAAGCATCCACGGGCACTTCCCGAAGGGCTGACACCTGCTGCGCCTCAGCAGCCAGCCAACCTCCCTCCCTCTGGTCGGGCACTGCACGCCACACAGCCACTTGTGTCCCCTGTGTCCCTCCCTGGAGGCCGCAGCGCGTTTTGGGTTTTGGCGCGGACGGGCCCCTCTCGGCTTCCGTAGTCCATTTGCCCCCGGAGCCTGCCAGACCCCTGGCTCTAGGAGGCTGCCCAGGGGCGCTGCCAACAGCCCCCAGGTGCTGGCTAGCCGCCTCGGCCGGCCACGGGGGGAGCACACACACCTGCGGGTGTCCCCGGGCCGCACACACGAACTGCCCCGCGCTTCCCGGCATTGCAAATAGGCCCCCCGGGAAGCCCCGCCCGCCCTAGGGGCTTGTCGGGTGGGGCCGACGCAAGGTGGTTGACTGGGGAGGGCTGCTGCTGCCACACACCCACTCCTGAAGCCCACTGGGGCGGTCCAAGGGCGAGGAGCTCGGAGCTCGGTCAGGGCTGTCCCAGCAGAACTTTTTGAGGGTGGACGGACACGCCCGCGGGCAATCAGGTGTTGCGGGCAGGCCCGTGGGGCAGGCCCTGCTGAGTCCCCGAGCGCCACCTGGGTTCCTGCCACCACCCTTGGGCCGGGATGAGGTGCCACCTTGTGCATAGAAGCCCTGCACACAGGCAAGAAGCCCCCCAGGCCCGCGGCGCACCCGACCCTGGAGCCCCCTGGCCGGATGCAGCCACAGGGAACGGGGGTTCTGAGTTTGCAGGCCCCATTCCCGAAGCATCCATGGGCACTTCCCGAAGGGCTGACACCTGCTGCGCCTCAGCAGCCAGCCAACCTCCCTCCCTCTGGTCGGGCACTGCACGCCACACAGCCACTTGTGTCCCCTGTGTCCCTCCCTGGAGGCCGCAGCGCGTTTTGGGTTTTGGCGCGGACGGGCCCCTCTCGGCTTCCGTAGTCCATTTGCCCCCGGAGCCTGCCAGACCCCTGGCTCTAGAAGGCTGCCCAGGGGCGCTGCCAACAGCCCCCAGGTGCTGGATAGCCGCCTCGGCCGGCCACGGGGGGAGCACACACACCTGCGGGTGTCCCCGGGCCGCACACACGAACTGCCCCGCGCTTCCCGGCGTTGCAAATAGGCCCCCCGGGAAGCCCCGCCCGCCCTAGGGGCTTGTTGGGTGGGGCTGACGCAAGGTGGTTGACTGGGGAGGGCTGCTGCTGCCACACACCCACTCCTGAAGCCCACTGGGGCGGTCCAAGGGCGAGGAGCTCGGAGCTCGGTCAGGGCTGTCCCAGCAGAACTTTTTGAGGGTGGACGGACACGCCCGCGGGCAATCAGGTGTTGCGGGCAGGCCCCGGGGGCAGGCCCTGCTGAGTCCCCGAGCGCCACCTGGGTTCCTGCCACCACCCTTGGGCCGGGATGAGGTGCCACCTTGTGCGTAGAAGCCCTGCACACAGGCAAGAAGCCCCCCAGGCCCGCGGCGCACCCGACCCTGGAGCCCCTGGAGAACCCTGGCCGGATGCAGCCACAGGGAACGGGGGTTCTGATTTGGCAGGCCCCATTCCCGAAGCATCCACGGGCACTTCCCGAAGGGCTGACACCTGCTGCGCCTCAGCAGCCAGCCAACCTCCCTCCCTCTGGTCGGGCACTGCACGCCACACAGCCACTTGTGTCCCCTGTGTCCCTCCCTGGAGGCCGCAGCGCGTTTTGGGTTTTGGCGCGGACGGGCCCCTCTTGGCTTCCGTAGTCCATTTGCCCCCGGAGCCTGCCAGACCCCTGGCTCTAGGAGGCTGCCCAGGGGCGCTGCCAACAGCCCCCAGGTGCTGGCTAGCCGCCTCGGCCGGCCACGGGGGGAGCACACACACCTGCGGGTGTCCCCGGGCCGCACACACGAACTGCCCCGCGCTTCCTGGCGTTGCAAATAGGCCCCCCGGGAAGCCCCGCCCGCCCTAGGGGCTTGTCGGGTGGGGCCGACGCAAGGTGGTTGACTGGGGAGGGCTGCTGCTGCCACACACCCACTCCTGAAGCCCACTGGGGCGGTCCAAGGGCGAGGAGCTCGGAGCTCGGTCAGGGCTGTCCCAGCAGAACTTTTTGAGGGTGGACGGACACGCCCGCGGGCAATCAGGTGTTGCGGGCAGGCCCCGGGGGCAGGCCCTGCTGAGTCCCCGAGCGCCACCTGGGTTCCTGCCACCACCCTTGGGCCGGGATGAGGTGCCACCTTGTGCGTAGAAGCCCTGCACACAGGCAAGAAGCCCCCCAGGCCCGCGGCGCACCCGACCCTGGAGCCCCTGGAGCCCCCTGGCCGGATGCAGCCACAGGGAACGGGGGTTCTGAGTTGGCAGGCCCCATTCCCGAAGCATCCACGGGCACTTCCCGAAGGGCTGACACCTGCTGCGCCTCAGCAGCCAGCCAACCTCCCTCCCTCTGGTCGGGCACTGCACGCCACACAGCCACTTGTGTCCCCTGTGTCCCTCCCTGGAGGCCGCAGCGCATTTTGGGTTTTGGCGCGGACGGGCCCCTCTCGGCTTCCGTAGTCCATTTGCCCCCGGAGCCTGCCAGACCCCTGGCTCTAGGAGGCTGCCCAGGGGCGCTGCCAACAGCCCCCAGGTGCTGGCTAGCTGCAGCGGACGGCCACGGGGGGAGCACACACATCTGCGGGTGTCCCCGGGCCGCACACACGAACTGCCCCGCGCTTCCCGGCGTTGCAAATAGGCCCCCCCGGGAAGCCCCGCCCACCCTAGGGGCTTGTCGGGTGGGGCCGACGCAAGGTGGTTGACTGGGGAGGGCTGCTGCTGGCACACACCCACTCCTGAAGCCCACTGGGGCGGTCCAAGGGCGAGGAGCTCGGAGCTCGGTCAGGGCTGTCCCAGCAGAACTTTTTGAGGGTGGACGGACACGCCCGCGGGCAATCAGGTGTTGCTGGCAGGCCCTGCTGAGTCCCCGAGCGCCACCTGGGTTCCTGCCACCACCCTTGGGCCGGGATGAGGTGCCACCTTGTGCGTAGAAGCCATGCACACAGGCAAGAAGCCCCCCAGGCCCGCGGCGCACCCGACCCTGGAGCCCCCTGGCCGGATGCAGCCACAGGGAACGGGGGTTCTGAGTTGGCAGGCCCCATTCCCGAAGCATCCACGGGCACTTCCCGAAGGGCTGACACCTGCTGCGCCTCAGCAGCCAGCCAACCTCCCTCCCTCTGGTCGGGCACTGCACGCCACACAGCCACTTGTGTCCCCTGTGTCCCTCCCTGGAGGCCGCAGCGCGTTTTGGGTTTTGGCACGGACGGGCCCCTCTCGGCTTCCGTAGTCCATTTGCCCCCAGAGCCTGCCAGACCCCTGGCTCTAGGAGGCTGCCCAGGGGCGCTGCCAACAGCCCCCAGGTGCTGGCTAGCCGCAGCGGACGGCCACGGGGGGAGCACACACACCTGCGAGTGTCCCCGGGCCGCACACACGAACTGCCCCGCGCTTCCCGGCGTTGCAAATAGGCCCCCCGGGAAGCCCCGCCCGCCCTAGGGGCTTGTCGGGTGGGGCCGACGCAAGGTGGTTGACTGGGGAGGGCTGCTGCTGCCACACACCCACTCCTGAAGCCCACTGGGGCGGTCCAAGGGCGAGGAGCTCGGAGCTCGGTCATGGCTGTTCCAGCAGAACTTTTTGAGGGTGGACGGACACGCCCGCGGGCAATCAGGTGTTGCGGGTAGGCCCCGGGGGCAGGCCCTGCTGAGTCCCCGAGCGCCACCTGGGTTCCTGCCACCACCCTTGGGCCGGGAAGAGGTGCCACCTTGTGCGTAGAAGCCCTGCACACAGGCAAGAAGCCCCCCAGGCCCGCGGCGCACCCGACCCTGGAGCCCCTGGAGACCCCTGGCCGGATGCAGCCACAGGGAACGGGGGTTCTGAGTTGGCAGGTCCCATTCCCGAAGCATCCACGGGCACTTCCCGAAGGGCTGACACCTGCTGCGCCTCAGCAGCCAGCCAACCTCCCTCCCTCTGGTCGGGCACTGCACGCCACACAGCCACTTGTGTCCCCTGTGTCCCTCCCTGGAGGCCGCAGCGCGTTTTGGGTTTTGGCGCGGACGGGCCCCTCTCGGCTTCCGTAGTCCATTTGCCCCCGGAGCCTGCCAGACCCCTGGCTCTAGGAGGCTGCCCAGGGGCGCTGCCAACAGCCCCCAGGTGCTGGCTAGCCGCCTCGGCCGGCCACGGGGGGAGCACACACACCTGCGGGTGTCCCCGGGCCGCACACACGAACTGCCCCGCGCTTCCCGGCGTTGCAAATAGGCCCCCCGGGAAGCCCCGCCCGCCCTAGGGGCTTGTCGGGTGGGGCCGACGCAAGGTGGTTGACTGGGGAGTGCTGCTGCTGCCACACACCCACTCCTGAAGCCCACTGGGGCGGTCCAAGGGCGAGGAGCTCGGAGCTCGGTCAGGGCTGTCCCAGCAGAACTTTTTGAGGGTGGACGGACACGCCCGCGGGCAATCAGGTGTTGCGGGCAGGCCCCGGGGGCAGGCCCTGCTGAGTCCCCGAGCGCCACCTGGGTTCCTGCCACCACCCTTGGGCCGGGATGAGGTGCCACCTTGTGCGTAGAAGCCCTGCACACAGGCAAGAAGCCCCCCAGGCCCGCGGCGCACCCGACCCTGGAGCCCCTGGAGCCCCCTGGCCGGATGCAGCCACAGGGAACGGGGGTTCTGAGTTGGCAGGCCCCATTCCCGAAGCATCCACAGGCACTTCCCGAAGGGCTGACACCTGCTGCGCCTCAGCAGCCAGCCAACCTCCCTCCCTCTGGTCGGGCACTGCACGCCACACAGCCACTTGTGTCCCCTGTGTCCCTCCCTGGAGGCCGCAGCGCGTTTTGGGTTTTGGCGCGGACGGGCCCCTCTCGGCTTCCGTAGTCCATTTGCCCCCGGAGCCTGCCAGACCCCTGGCTCTAGGAGGCTGCCCAGGGGCGCTGCCAACAGCCCCCAGGTGCTGGCTAGCCGCCTCGGCCGGCCACGGGGGGAGCACACACACCTGCGGGTGTCCCCGGGCCGCACACACGAACTGCCCCGCGCTTCCCGGCGTTGCAAATAGGCCCCCCGGGAAGCCCCGCCCGCCCTAGGGGCTTGTCGGGTGGGGCCGACGCAAGGTGGTTGACTGGGGAGGGCTGCTGCTGCCACACACCCACTCCTGAAGCCCACTGGGGCGGTCCAAGGGCGAGGAGCTCGGAGCTCGGTCAGGGCTGTCCCAGCAGAACTTTTTGAGGGTGGACGGACACGCCCGCGGGCAATCAGGTGTTGCGGGCAGGCCCCGGGGGCAGGCCCTGCTGAGTCCCCGAGCGCCACCTGGGTTCCTGCCACCACCCTTGGGCCGGGATGAGGTGCCACCTTGTGCGTAGAAGCCCTGCACACAGGCAAGAAGCCCCCCAGGCCCGCGGCGCACCCGACCCTGGAGCCCCCTGGCCGGATGCAGCCACAGGGAATGGGGGTTCTGAGTTGGCAGGCCCCATTCCCGAAGCATCCACGGGCACTTCCCGAAGGGCTGACACCTGCTGCACCTCAGCAGCCAGCCAACCTCCCTCCCTCTGGTCGGGCACTGCACGCCACACAGCCACTTGTGTCCCCTGTGTCCCTCCCTGGAGGCCGCAGCGCGTTTTGGGTTTTGGCGCGGACGGGCCCCTCTCGGCTTCCGTAGTCCATTTGCCCCCGGAGCCTGCCAGACCCCTGGCTCTAGGAGGCTGCCCAGGGGCGCTGCCAACAGCCCCCAGGTGCTGGCTAGCTGCCTCGGCCGGCCACGGGGGGAGCACACACACCTGCGGGTGTCCCCGGGCCGCACACACGAACTGCCCCGCGCTTCCCGGCGTTGCAAATAGGCCCCCCGGGAAGCCCCGCCCGCCCTAGGGGCTTGTCGGGTGGGGCCGACGCAAGGTGGTTGACTGGGGAGGGCTGCTGCTGCCACACACCCACTCCTGAAGCCCACTGGGGCGGTCCAAGGGCGAGGAGCTCGGAGCTCGGTCAGGGCTGTCCCAGCAGAACTTTTTGAGGGTGGACGGACACGCCCGCGGGCAATCAGGTGTTGCGGGCAGGCCCGTGGGGCAGGCCCTGCTGAGTCCCCGAGCGCCACCTGGGTTCCTGCCACCACCCTTGGGCCGGGATGAGGTGCCACCTTGTGCATAGAAGCCCTGCACACAGGCAAGAAGCCCCCCAGGCCCGCGGCGCACCCGACCCTGGAGCCCCCTGGCCGGATGCAGCCACAGGGAACGGGGGTTCTGAGTTGGCAGGCCCCATTCCCGAAGCATCCACGGGCACTTCCCGAAGGGCTGACACCTGCTGCGCCTCAGCAGCCAGCCAACCTCCCTCCCTCTGGTCGGGCACTGCACGCCACACAGCCACTTGTGTCCCCTGTGTCCCTCCCTGGAGGCCGCAGCGCGTTTTGGGTTTTGGCGCGGATGGGCCCCTCTCGGCTTCCGTAGTCCATTTGCCCCCGGAGCCTGCCATACCCCTGGCTCTAGAAGGCTGCCCAGGGGCGCTGCCAACAGCCCCCAGGTGCTGGATAGCCGCCTCGGCTGGCCACGGGGGGAGCACACACACCTGCGGGTGTCCCCGGGCCGCACACACGAACTGCCCCGCGCTTCCCGGCGTTGCAAATAGGCCCCCCGGGAAGCCCCGCCCGCCCTAGGGGCTTGTTGGGTGGGGCTGACGCAAGGTGGTTGACTGGGGAGGGCTGCTGCTGCCACACACCCACTCCTGAAGCCCACTGGGGCGGTCCAAGGGCGAGGAGCTCGGAGCTCGGTCAGGGCTGTCCCAGCAGAACTTTTTGAGGGTGGACGGACACGCCCGCGGGCAATCAGGTGTTGCGGGCAGGCCCCGGGGGCAGGCCCTGCTGAGTCCCCGAGCGCCACCTGGGTTCCTGCCACCACCCTTGGGCCGGGATGAGGTGCCACCTTGTGCGTAGAAGCCCTGCACACAGGCAAGAAGCCCCCCAGGCCCGCGGCGCACCCGACCCTGGAGCCCCTGGAGAACCCTGGCCGGATGCAGCCACAGGGAACGGGGGTTCTGAGTTGGCAGGCCCCATTCCCGAAGCATCCACGGGCACTTCCCGAAGGGCTGACACCTGCTGCGCCTCAGCAGCCAGCCAACCTCCCTCCCTCTGGTCGGGCACTGCACGCCACACAGCCACTTGTGTCCCCTGTGTCCCTCCCTGGAGGCCGCAGCGCGTTTTGGGTTTTGGCGCGGACGGGCCCCTCTCGGCTTCCGTAGTCCATTTGCCCCCGGAGCCTGCCAGACCCCTGGCTCTAGGAGGCTGCCCAGGGGCGCTGCCAACAGCCCCCAGGTGCTGGCTAGCCGCCTCGGCCGGCCACAGGGGGAGCACACACACCTGCGGGTGTCCCCGGGCCGCACACACGAACTGCCCCGCGCTTCCCGGCGTTGCAAATAGGCCCCCCGGGAAGCCCCGCCCGCCCTAGGGGCTTGTCGGGTGGGGCCGACGCAAGGTGGTTGACTGGGGAGGGCTGCTGCTGCCACACACCCACTCCTGAAGCCCACTGGGGCGGTCCAAGGGCGAGGAGCTCGGAGCTCGGTCAGGGCTGTCCCAGCAGAACTTTTTGAGGGTGGACGAACACGCCCGCGGGCAATCAGGTGTTGCGGGCAGGCCCGTGGGGCAGGCCCTGCTGAGTCCCCGAGCGCCACCTGGGTTCCTGCCACCACCCTTGGGCCGGGATGAGGTGCCACCTTGTGCATAGAAGCCCTGCACACAGGCAAGAAGCCCCCCAGGCCCGCGGCGCACCCGACCCTGGAGCCCCCTGGCCGGATGCAGCCACAGGGAACGGGGGTTCTGAGTTGGCAGGCCCCATTCCCGAAGCATCCACGGGCACTTCCCGAAGGGCTGACACCTGCTGCGCCTCAGCAGCCAGCCAACCTCCCTCCCTCTGGTCGGGCACTGCACGCCACACAGCCACTTGTGTCCCCTGTGTCCCTCCCTGGAGGCCGCAGCGCGTTTTGGGTTTTGGCGCGGATGGGCCCCTCTCGGCTTCCGTAGTCCATTTGCCCCCGGAGCCTGCCATACCCCTGGCTCTAGAAGGCTGCCCAGGGGCGCTGCCAACAGCCCCCAGGTGCTGGATAGCCGCCTCGGCTGGCCACGGGGGGAGCACACACACCTGCGGGTGTCCCCGGGCCGCACACACGAACTGCCCCGCGCTTCCCGGCGTTGCAAATAGGCCCCCCGGGAAGCCCCGCCCGCCCTAGGGGCTTGTTGGGTGGGGCTGACGCAAGGTGGTTGACTGGGGAGGGCTGCTGCTGCCACACACCCACTCCTGAAGCCCACTGGGGCGGTCCAAGGGCGAGGAGCTCGGAGCTCGGTCAGGGCTGTCCCAGCAGAACTTTTTGAGGGTGGACGGACACGCCCGCGGGCAATCAGGTGTTGCGGGCAGGCCCCGGGGGCAGGCCCTGCTGAGTCCCCGAGCGCCACCTGGGTTCCTGCCACCACCCTTGGGCCGGGATGAGGTGCCACCTTGTGCGTAGAAGCCCTGCACACAGGCAAGAAGCCCCCCAGGCCCGCGGCGCACCCGACCCTGGAGCCCCTGGAGAACCCTGGCCGGATGCAGCCACAGGGAACGGGGGTTCTGAGTTGGCAGGCCCCATTCCCGAAGCATCCACGGGCACTTCCCGAAGGGCTGACACCTGCTGCGCCTCAGCAGCCAGCCAACCTCCCTCCCTCTGGTCGGGCACTGCACGCCACACAGCCACTTGTGTCCCCTGTGTCCCTCCCTGGAGGCCGCAGCGCGTTTTGGGTTTTGGCGCGGACGGGCCCCTCTCGGCTTCCGTAGTCCATTTGCCCCCGGAGCCTGCCAGACCCCTGGCTCTAGGAGGCTGCCCAGGGGCGCTGCCAACAGCCCCCAGGTGCTGGCTAGCTGCAGCGGACGGCCACGGGGGGAGCACACACATCTGCGGGTGTCCCCGGGCCGCACACACGAACTGCCCCGCGCTTCCCGGCGTTGCAAATAGGCCCCCCCGGGAAGCCCCGCCCACCCTAGGGGCTTGTCGGGTGGGGCCGACGCAAGGTGGTTGACTGGGGAGGGCTGCTGCTGGCACACACCCACTCCTGAAGCCCACTGGGGCGGTCCAAGGGCGAGGAGCTCGGAGCTCGGTCAGGGCTGTCCCAGCAGAACTTTTTGAGGGTGGACGGACACGCCCGCGGGCAATCAGGTGTTCCTGGCAGGCCCTGCTGAGTCCCCGAGTGCCACCTGGGTTCCTGCCACCACCCTTGGGCCGGGATGAGGTGCCACCTTGTGCGTAGAAGCCATGCACACAGGCAAGAAGCCCCCCAGGCCCGCGGCGCACCCGACCCTGGAGCCCCCTGGCCGGATGCAGCCACAGGGAACGGGGGTTCTGAGTTGGCAGGCCCCATTCCCGAAGCATCCACGGGCACTTCCCGAAGGGCTGACACCTGCTGCGCCTCAGCAGCCAGCCAACCTCCCTCCCTCTGGTCGGGCACTGCACGCCACACAGCCACTTGTGTCCCCTGTGTCCCTCCCTGGAGGCCGCAGCGCGTTTTGGGTTTTGGCACGGACGGGCCCCTCTCGGCTTCCGTAGTCCATTTGCCCCCAGAGCCTGCCAGACCCCTGGCTCTAGGAGGCTGCCCAGGGGCGCTGCCAACAGCCCCCAGGTGCTGGCTAGCCGCAGCGGACGGCCACGGGGGGAGCACACACACCTGCGAGTGTCCCCGGGCCGCACACACGAACTGCCCCGCGCTTCCCGGCGTTGCAAATAGGCCCCCCGGGAAGCCCCGCCCGCCCTAGGGGCTTGTCGGGTGGGGCCGACGCAAGGTGGTTGACTGGGGAGGGCTGCTGCTGCCACACACCCACTCCTGAAGCCCACTGGGGCGGTCCAAGGGCGAGGAGCTCGGAGCTCGGTCATGGCTGTTCCAGCAGAACTTTTTGAGGGTGGACGGACACGCCCGCGGGCAATCAGGTGTTGCGGGTAGGCCCCGGGGGCAGGCCCTGCTGAGTCCCCGAGCGCCACCTGGGTTCCTGCCACCACCCTTGGGCCGGGAAGAGGTGCCACCTTGTGCGTAGAAGCCCTGCACACAGGCAAGAAGCCCCCCAGGCCCGCGGCGCACCCGACCCTGGAGCCCCTGGAGACCCCTGGCCGGATGCAGCCACAGGGAACGGGGGTTCTGAGTTGGCAGGCCCCATTCCCGAAGCATCCACGGGCACTTCCCGAAGGGCTGACACCTGCTGCGCCTCAGCAGCCAGCCAACCTCCCTCCCTCTGGTCGGGCACTGCACGCCACACAGCCACTTGTGTCCCCTGTGTCCCTCCCTGGAGGCCGCAGCGCGTTTTGGGTTTTGGCGCGGACGGGCCCCTCTCGGCTTCCGTAGTCCATTTGCCCCCGGAGCCTGCCAGACCCCTGGCTCTAGGAGGCTGCCCAGGGGCGCTGCCAACAGCCCCCAGGTGCTGGCTAGCCGCCTCGGCCGGCCACGGGGGGAGCACACACACCTGCGGGTGTCCCCGGGCCGCACACACGAACTGCCCCGCGCTTCCCGGCGTTGCAAATAGGCCCCCCGGGAAGCCCCGCCCGCCCTAGGGGCTTGTCGGGTGGGGCCGACGCAAGGTGGTTGACTGGGGAGTGCTGCTGCTGCCACACACCCACTCCTGAAGCCCACTGGGGCGGTCCAAGGGCGAGGAGCTCGGAGCTCGGTCAGGGCTGTCCCAGCAGAACTTTTTGAGGGTGGACGGACACGCCCGCGGGCAATCAGGTGTTGCGGGCAGGCCCCGGGGGCAGGCCCTGCTGAGTCCCCGAGCGCCACCTGGGTTCCTGCCACCACCCTTGGGCCGGGATGAGGTGCCACCTTGTGCGTAGAAGCCCTGCACACAGGCAAGAAGCCCCCCAGGCCCGCGGCGCACCCGACCCTGGAGCCCCTGGAGCCCCCTGGCCGGATGCAGCCACAGGGAACGGGGGTTCTGAGTTTGCAGGCCCCATTCCCGAAGCATCCACGGGCACTTCCCGAAGGGCTGACACCTGCTGCGCCTCAGCAGCCAGCCAACCTCCCTCCCTCTGGTCGGGCACTGCACGCCACACAGCCACTTGTGTCCCCTGTGTCCCTCCCTGGAGGCCGCAGCGCGTTTTGGGTTTTGGCGCGGATGGGCCCCTCTCGGCTCCCGTAGTCCATTTGCCCCCGGAGCCTGCCATACCCCTGGCTCTAGAAGGCTGCCCAGGGGCGCTGCCAACAGCCCCCAGGTGCTGGATAGCCGCCTCGGCTGGCCACGGGGGGAGCACACACACCTGCGGGTGTCCCCGGGCCGCACACACGAACTGCCCCGCGCTTCCCGGCGTTGCAAATAGGCCCCCCGGGAAGCCCCGCCCGCCCTAGGGGCTTGTTGGGTGGGGCTGACGCAAGGTGGTTGACTGGGGAGGGCTGCTGCTGCCACACACCCACTCCTGAAGCCCACTGGGGCGGTCCAAGGGCGAGGAGCTCGGAGCTCGGTCAGGGCTGTCCCAGCAGAACTTTTTGAGGGTGGACGGACACGCCCGCGGGCAATCAGGTGTTGCGGGCAGGCCCCGGGGGCAGGCCCTGCTGAGTCCCCGAGCGCCACCTGGGTTCCTGCCACCACCCTTGGGCCGGGATGAGGTGCCACCTTGTGCGTAGAAGCCCTGCACACAGGCAAGAAGCCCCCCAGGCCCGCGGCGCACCCGACCCTGGAGCCCCTGGAGAACCCTGGCCGGATGCAGCCACAGGGAACGGGGGTTCTGAGTTGGCAGGCCCCATTCCCGAAGCATCCACGGGCACTTCCCGAAGGGCTGACACCTGCTGCGCCTCAGCAGCCAGCCAACCTCCCTCCCTCTGGTCGGGCACTGCACGCCACACAGCCACTTGTGTCCCCTGTGTCCCTCCCTGGAGGCCGCAGCGCGTTTTGGGTTTTGGCGCGGACGGGCCCCTCTCGGCTTCCGTAGTCCATTTGCCCCCGGAGCCTGCCAGACCCCTGGCTCTAGGAGGCTGCCCAGGGGCGCTGCCAACAGCCCCCAGGTGCTGGCTAGCCGCCTCGGCCGGCCACGGGGGGAGCACACACACCTGCGGGTGTCCCCGGGCCGCACACACGAACTGCCCCGCGCTTCCCGGCGTTGCAAATAGGCCCCCCGGGAAGCCCCGCCCGCCCTAGGGGCTTGTCGGGTGGGGCCGACGCAAGGTGGTTGACTGGGGAGGGCTGCTGCTGCCACACACCCACTCCTGAAGCCCACTGGGGCGGTCCAAGGGCGAGGAGCTCGGAGCTCGGTCAGGGCTGTCCCAGCAGAACTTTTTGAGGGTGGACGGACACGCCCGCGGGCAATCAGGTGTTGCGGGCAGGCCCGTGGGGCAGGCCCTGCTGAGTCCCCGAGCGCCACCTGGGTTCCTGCCACCACCCTTGGGCCGGGATGAGGTGCCACCTTGTGCATAGAAGCCCTGCACACAGGCAAGAAGCCCCCCAGGCCCGCGGCGCACCCGACCCTGGAGCCCCCTGGCCGGATGCAGCCACAGGGAACGGGGGTTCTGAGTTTGCAGGCCCCATTCCCGAAGCATCCACGGGCACTTCCCGAAGGGCTGACACCTGCTGCGCCTCAGCAGCCAGCCAACCTCCCTCCCTCTGGTCGGGCACTGCACGCCACACAGCCACTTGTGTCCCCTGTGTCCCTCCCTGGAGGCCGCAGCGCGTTTTGGGTTTTGGCGCGGATGGGCCCCTCTCGGCTTCCGTAGTCCATTTGCCCCCGGAGCCTGCCATACCCCTGGCTCTAGAAGGCTGCCCAGGGGCGCTGCCAACAGCCCCCAGGTGCTGGATAGCCGCCTCGGCTGGCCACGGGGGGAGCACACACACCTGCGGGTGTCCCCGGGCCGCACACACGAACTGCCCCGCGCTTCCCGGCGTTGCAAATAGGCCCCCCGGGAAGCCCCGCCCGCCCTAGGGGCTTGTTGGGTGGGGCCGACGCAAGGTGGTTGACTGGGGAGGGCTGCTGCTGCCACACACCCACTCCTGAAGCCCACTGGGGCGGTCCAAGGGCGAGGAGCTCGGAGCTCGGTCAGGGCTGTCCCAGCAGAACTTTTTGAGGGTGGACGGACACGCCCGCGGGCAATCAGGTGTTGCGGGCAGGCCCCGGGGGCAGGCCCTGCTGAGTCCCCGAGCGCCACCTGGGTTCCTGCCACCACCCTTGGGCCGGGATGAGGTGCCACCTTGTGCGTAGAAGCCCTGCACACAGGCAAGAAGCCCCCCAGGCCCGCGGCGCACCCGACCCTGGAGCCCCTGGAGAACCCTGGCCGGATGCAGCCACAGGGAACGGGGGTTCTGATTTGGCAGGCCCCATTCCCGAAGCATCCACGGGCACTTCCCGAAGGGCTGACACCTGCTGCGCCTCAGCAGCCAGCCAACCTCCCTCCCTCTGGTCGGGCACTGCACGCCACACAGCCACTTGTGTCCCCTGTGTCCCTCCCTGGAGGCCGCAGCGCGTTTTGGGTTTTGGCGCGGACGGGCCCCTCTCGGCTTCCGTAGTCCATTTGCCCCCGGAGCCTGCCAGACCCCTGGCTCTAGGAGGCTGCCCAGGGGCGCTGCCAACAGCCCCCAGGTGCTGGCTAGCCGCCTCGGCCGGCCACGGGGGGAGCACACACACCTGCGGGTGTCCCCGGGCCGCACACACGAACTGCCCCACGCTTCCTGGCGTTGCAAATAGGCCCCCCGGGAAGCCCCGCCCGCCCTAGGGGCTTGTCGGGTGGGGCCGACGCAAGGTGGTTGACTGGGGAGGGCTGCTGCTGCCACACACCCACTCCTGAAGCCCACTGGGGCGGTCCAAGGGCGAGGAGCTCGGAGCTCGGTCAGGGCTGTCCCAGCAGAACTTTTTGAGGGTGGACGGACACGCCCGCGGGCAATCAGGTGTTGCGGGCAGGCCCCGGGGGCAGGCCCTGCTGAGTCCCCGAGCGCCACCTGGGTTCCTGCCACCACCCTTGGGCCGGGATGAGGTGCCACCTTGTGCGTAGAAGCCCTGCACACAGGCAAGAAGCCCCCCAGGACCGCGGCGCACCCGACCCTGGAGCCCCTGGAGCCCCCTGGCCGGATGCAGCCACAGGGAACGGGGGTTCTGAGTTGGCAGGCCCCATTCCCGAAGCATCCACGGGCACTTCCCGAAGGGCTGACACCTGCTGCGCCTCAGCAGCCAGCCAACCTCCCTCCCTCTGGTCGGGCACTGCACGCCACACAGCCACTTGTGTCCCCTGTGTCCCTCCCTGGAGGCCGCAGCGCATTTTGGGTTTTGGCGCGGACGGGCCCCTCTCGGCTTCCGTAGTCCATTTGCCCCCGGAGCCTGCCAGACCCCTGGCTCTAGGAGGCTGCCCAGGGGCGCTGCCAACAGCCCCCAGGTGCTGGCTAGCTGCAGCGGACGGCCACGGGGGGAGCACACACATCTGCGGGTGTCCCCGGGCCGCACACACGAACTGCCCCGCGCTTCCCGGCGTTGCAAATAGGCCCCCCCGGGAAGCCCCGCCCACCCTAGGGGCTTGTCGGGTGGGGCCGACGCAAGGTGGTTGACTGGGGAGGGCTGCTGCTGGCACACACCCACTCCTGAAGCCCACTGGGGCGGTCCAAGGGCGAGGAGCTCGGAGCTCGGTCAGGGCTGTCCCAGCAGAACTTTTTGAGGGTGGACGGACACGCCCGCGGGCAATCAGGTGTTGCTGGCAGGCCCTGCTGAGTCCCCGAGCGCCACCTGGGTTCCTGCCACCACCCTTGGGCCGGGATGAGGTGCCACCTTGTGCGTAGAAGCCATGCACACAGGCAAGAAGCCCCCCAGGCCCGCGGCGCACCCGACCCTGGAGCCCCCTGGCCGGATGCAGCCACAGGGAACGGGGGTTCTGAGTTGGCAGGCCCCATTCCCGAAGCATCCACGGGCACTTCCCGAAGGGCTGACACCTGCTGCGCCTCAGCAGCCAGCCAACCTCCCTCCCTCTGGTCGGGCACTGCACGCCACACAGCCACTTGTGTCCCCTGTGTCCCTCCCTGGAGGCCGCAGCGCGTTTTGGGTTTTGGCACGGACGGGCCCCTCTCGGCTTCCGTAGTCCATTTGCCCCCAGAGCCTGCCAGACCCCTGGCTCTAGGAGGCTGCCCAGGGGCGCTGCCAACAGCCCCCAGGTGCTGGCTAGCCGCAGCGGACGGCCACGGGGGGAGCACACACACCTGCGAGTGTCCCCGGGCCGCACACACGAACTGCCCCGCGCTTCCCGGCGTTGCAAATAGGCCCCCCGGGAAGCCCCGCCCGCCCTAGGGGCTTGTCGGGTGGGGCCGACGCAAGGTGGTTGACTGGGGAGGGCTGCTGCTGCCACACACCCACTCCTGAAGCCCACTGGGGCGGTCCAAGGGCGAGGAGCTCGGAGCTCGGTCATGGCTGTTCCAGCAGAACTTTTTGAGGGTGGACGGACACGCCCGCGGGCAATCAGGTGTTGCGGGTAGGCCCCGGGGCCAGGCCCTGCTGAGTCCCCGAGCGCCACCTGGGTTCCTGCCACCACCCTTGGGCCGGGAAGAGGTGCCACCTTGTGCGTAGAAGCCCTGCACACAGGCAAGAAGCCCCCCAGGCCCGCGGCGCACCCGACCCTGGAGCCCCTGGAGCCCCCTGGCCGGATGCAGCCACAGGGAACGGGGGTTCTGAGTTGGCAGGCCCCATTCCCGAAGCATCCACGGGCACTTCCCGAAGGGCTGACACCTGCTGCGCCTCAGCAGCCAGCCAACCTCCCTCCCTCTGGTCGGGCACTGCACGCCACACAGCCACTTGTGTCCCCTGTGTCCCTCCCTGGAGGCCGCAGCGCGTTTTGGGTTTTGGCGCGGACGGGCCCCTCTCGGCTTCCGTAGTCCATTTGCCCCCGGAGCCTGCCAGACCCCTGGCTCTAGGAGGCTGCCCAGGGGCGCTGCCAACAGCCCCCAGGTGCTGGCTAGCCGCCTCGGCCGGCCACGGGGGGAGCACACACACCTGCGGGTGTCCCAGGGCCGCACACACGAACTGCCCCGCGCTTCCCGGCGTTGCAAATAGGCCCCCCGGGAAGCCCCGCCCGCCCTAGGGGCTTGTCGGGTGGGGCCGACGCAAGGTGGTTGACTGGGGAGTGCTGCTGCTGGCACACACCCACTCCTGAAGCCCACTGGGGCGGTCCAAGGGCGAGGAGCTCGGAGCTCGGTCAGGGCTGTCCCAGCAGAACTTTTTGAGGGTGGACGGACACGCCCGCGGGCAATCAGGTGTTGCGGGCAGGCCCCGGGGGCAGGCCCTGCTGAGTCCCCGAGCGCCACCTGGGTTCCTGCCACCACCCTTGGGCCGGGATGAGGTGCCACCTTGTGCGTAGAAGCCCTGCACACAGGCAAGAAGCCCCCCAGGCCCGCGGCGCACCCGACCCTGGAGCCCCTGGAGCCCCCTGGCCGGATGCAGCCACAGGGAACGGGGGTTCTGAGTTGGCAGGCCCCATTCCCGAAGCATCCACAGGCACTTCCCGAAGGGCTGACACCTGCTGCGCCTCAGCAGCCAGCCAACCTCCCTCCCTCTGGTCGGGCACTGCACGCCACACAGCCACTTGTGTCCCCTGTGTCCCTCCCTGGAGGCCGCAGCGCGTTTTGGGTTTTGGCGCGGACGGGCCCCTCTCGGCTTCCGTAGTCCATTTGCCCCCGGAGCCTGCCAGACCCCTGGCTCTAGGAGGCTGCCCAGGGGCGCTGCCAACAGCCCCCAGGTGCTGGCTAGCCGCCTCGGCCGGCCACGGGGGGAGCACACACACCTGCGGGTGTCCCCGGGCCGCACACACGAACTGCCCCGCGCTTCCCGGCGTTGCAAATAGGCCCCCCGGGAAGCCCCGCCCGCCCTAGGGGCTTGTCGGGTGGGGCCGACGCAAGGTGGTTGACTGGGGAGGGCTGCTGCTGCCACACACCCACTCCTGAAGCCCACTGGGGCGGTCCAAGGGCGAGGAGCTCGGAGCTCGGTCAGGGCTGTCCCAGCAGAACTTTTTGAGGGTGGACGGACACGCCCGCGGGCAATCAGGTGTTGCGGGCAGGCCCCGGGGGCAGGCCCTGCTGAGTCCCCGAGCGCCACCTGGGTTCCTGCCACCACCCTTGGGCCGGGATGAGGTGCCACCTTGTGCGTAGAAGCCCTGCACACAGGCAAGAAGCCCCCCAGGCCCGCGGCGCACCCGACCCTGGAGCCCCTGGAGACCCCTGGCCGGATGCAGCCACAGGGAACGGGGGTTCTGAGTTGGCAGGCCCCATTCCCGAAGCATCCACGGGCACTTCCCGAAGGGCTGACACCTGCTGCGCCTCAGCAGCCAGCCAACCTCCCTCCCTCTGGTCGGGCACTGCACGCCACACAGCCACTTGTGTCCCCTGTGTCCCTCCCTGGAGGCCGCAGCGCGTTTTGGGTTTTGGCGCGGACGGGCCCCTCTCGGCTTCCGTAGTCCATTTGCCCCCGGAGCCTGCCAGACCCCTGGCTCTAGGAGGCTGCCCAGGGGCGCTGCCAACAGCCCCCAGGTGCTGGCTAGCCGCCTCGGCCGGCCACGGGGGGAGCACACACACCTGCGGGTGTCCCAGGGCCGCACACACGAACTGCCCCGCGCTTCCCGGCGTTGCAAATAGGCCCCCCGGGAAGCCCCGCCCGCCCTAGGGGCTTGTCGGGTGGGGCCGACGCAAGGTGGTTGACTGGGGAGTGCTGCTGCTGCCACACACCCACTCCTGAAGCCCACTGGGGCGGTCCAAGGGCGAGGAGCTCGGAGCTCGGTCAGGGCTGTCCCAGCAGAACTTTTTGAGGGTGGACGGACACGCCCGCGGGCAATCAGGTGTTGCGGGCAGGCCTCGGGGGCAGGCCCTGCTGAGTCCCCGAGCGCCACCTGGGTTCCTGCCACCACCCTTGGGCCGGGATGAGGTGCCACCTTGTGCGTAGAAGCCCTGCACACAGGCAAGAAGCCCCCCAGGCCCGCGGCGCACCCGACCCTGGAGCCCCTGGAGCCCCCTGGCCGGATGCAGCCACAGGGAACGGGGGTTCTGAGTTGGCAGGCCCCATTCCCGAAGCATCCACAGGCACTTCCCGAAGGGCTGACACCTGCTGCGCCTCAGCAGCCAGCCAACCTCCCTCCCTCTGGTCGGGCACTGCACGCCACACAGCCACTTGTGTCCCCTGTGTCCCTCCCTGGAGGCCGCAGCGCGTTTTGGGTTTTGGCGCGGACGGGCCCCTCTCGGCTTCCGTAGTCCATTTGCCCCCGGAGCCTGCCAGACCCCTGGCTCTAGGAGGCTGCCCAGGGGCGCTGCCAACAGCCCCCAGGTGCTGGCTAGCCGCCTCGGCCGGCCACGGGGGGAGCACACACACCTGCGGGTGTCCCCGGGCCGCACACACGAACTGCCCCGCGCTTCCCGGCGTTGCAAATAGGCCCCCCGGGAAGCCCCGCCCGCCCTAGGGGCTTGTCGGGTGGGGCCGACGCAAGGTGGTTGCCTGGGGAGGGCTGCTGCTGCCACACACCCACTCCTGAAGCCCACTGGGGCGGTCCAAGGGCGAGGAGCTCGGAGCTCGGTCAGGGCTGTCCCAGCAGAACTTTTTGAGGGTGGACGGACACGCCCGCGGGCAATCAGGTGTTGCGGGCAGGCCCCGGGGGCAGGCCCTGCTGAGTCCCCGAGCGCCACCTGGGTTCCTGCCACCACCCTTGGGCCGGGATGAGGTGCCACCTTGTGCGTAGAAGCCCTGCACACAGGCAAGAAGCCCCCCAGGCCCGCGGCGCACCCGACCCTGGAGCCCCCTGGCCGGATGCAGCCACAGGGAATGGGGGTTCTGAGTTGGCAGGCCCCATTCCCGAAGCATCCACGGGCACTTCCCGAAGGGCTGACACCTGCTGCACCTCAGCAGCCAGCCAACCTCCCTCCCTCTGGTCGGGCACTGCACGCCACACAGCCACTTGTGTCCCCTGTGTCCCTCCCTGGAGGCCGCAGCGCGTTTTGGGTTTTGGCGCGGACGGGCCCCTCTCGGCTTCCGTAGTCCATTTGCCCCCGGAGCCTGCCAGACCCCTGGCTCTAGGAGGCTGCCCAGGGGCGCTGCCAACAGCCCCCAGGTGCTGGCTAGCCGCCTCGGCCGGCCACGGGGGGAGCACACACACCTGCGGGTGTCCCCGGGCCGCACACACGAACTGCCCCGCGCTTCCCGGCGTTGCAAATAGGCCCCCCCCGGGAAGCCCCGCCCACCCTAGGGGCTTGTCGGGTGGGGCCGACGCAAGGTGGTTGACTGGGGAGGGCTGCTGCTGGCACACACCCACTCCTGAAGCCCACTGGGGCGGTCCAAGGGCGAGGAGCTCGGAGCTCGGTCAGGGCTGTCCCAGCAGAACTTTTTGAGGGTGGACGGACACGCCCGCGGGCAATCAGGTGTTGCTGGCAGGCCCTGCTGAGTCCCCGAGCGCCACCTGGGTTCCTGCCACCACCCTTGGGCCGGGATGAGGTGCCACCTTGTGCGTAGAAGCCATGCACACAGGCAAGAAGCCCCCCAGGCCTGCGGCGCACCCGACCCTGGAGCCCCCTGGCCGGATGCAGCCACAGGGAACGGGGGTTCTGAGTTGGCAGGCCCCATTCCCGAAGCATCCACGGGCACTTCCCGAAGGGCTGACACCTGCTGCGCCTCAGCAGCCAGCCAACCTCCCTCCCTCTGGTCGGGCACTGCACGCCACACAGCCACTTGTGTCCCCTGTGTCCCTCCCTGGAGGCCGCAGCGCGTTTTGGGTTTTGGCACGGACGGGCCCCTCTCGGCTTCCGTAGTCCATTTGCCCCCAGAGCCTGCCAGACCCCTGGCTCTAGGAGGCTGCCCAGGGGCGCTGCCAACAGCCCCCAGGTGCTGGCTAGCCGCCTCGGCCGGCCACGGGGGGAGCACACACACCTGCGAGTGTCCCCGGGCCGCACACACGAACTGCCCCGCGCTTCCCGGCGTTGCAAATAGGCCCCCAGGGAAGCCCCGCCCGCCCTAGGGGCTTGTCGGGTGGGGCCGACGCAAGGTGGTTGACTGGGGAGGGCTGCTGCTGCCACACACCCACTCCTGAAGCCCACTGGGGCGGTCCAAGGGCGAGGAGCTCGGAGCTCGGTCATGGCTGTTCCAGCAGAACTTTTTGAGGGTGGACGGACACGCCCGCGGGCAATCAGGTGTTGCGGGTAGGCCCCGGGGGCAGGCCCTGCTGAGTCCGCGAGCGCCACCTGGGTTCCTGCCACCACCCTTGGGCCGGGAAGAGGTGCCACCTTGTGCGTAGAAGCCCTGCACACAGGCAAGAAGCCCCCCAGGCCCGCGGCGCACCCGACCCTGGAGCCCCTGGAGACCCCTGGCCGGATGCAGCCACAGGGAACGGGGGTTCTGAGTTGGCAGGCCCCATTCCCGAAGCATCCACGGGCACTTCCCGAAGGGCTGACACCTGCTGCGCCTCAGCAGCCAGCCAACCTCCCTCCCTCTGGTCGGGCACTGCACGCCACACAGCCACTTGTGTCCCCTGTGTCCCTCCCTGGAGGCCGCAGCGCGTTTTGGGTTTTGGCGCGGACGGGCCCCTCTCGGCTTCCGTAGTCCATTTGCCCCCGGAGCCTGCCAGACCCCTGGCTCTAGGAGGCTGCCCAGGGGCGCTGCCAACAGCCCCCAGGTGCTGGCTAGCCGCCTCGGCCGGCCACGGGGGGAGCACACACACCTGCGGGTGTCCCAGGGCCGCACACACGAACTGCCCCGCGCTTCCCAGCGTTGCAAATAGGCCCCCCGGGAAGCCCCGCCCGCCCTAGGGGCTTGTCGGGTGGGGCCGACGCAAGGTGGTTGACTGGGGAGTGCTGCTGCTGCCACACACCCACTCCTGAAGCCCACTGGGGCGGTCCAAGGGCGAGGAGCTCGGAGCTCGGTCAGGGCTGTCCCAGCAGAACTTTTTGAGGGTGGACGGACACGCCCGCGGGCAATCAGGTGTTGCGGGCAGGCCCCGGGGGCAGGCCCTGCTGAGTCCCCGAGCGCCACCTGGGTTCCTGCCACCACCCTTGGGCCGGGATGAGGTGCCACCTTGTGCGTAGAAGCCCTGCACACAGGCAAGAAGCCCCCCAGGCCCGCGGCGCACCCGACCCTGGAGCCCCTGGAGCCCCCTGGCCGGATGCAGCCACAGGGAACGGGGGTTCTGAGTTGGCAGGCCCCATTCCCGAAGCATCCACAGGCACTTCCCGAAGGGCTGACACCTGCTGCGCCTCAGCAGCCAGCCAACCTCCCTCCCTCTGGTCGGGCACTGCACGCCACACAGCCACTTGTGTCCCCTGTGTCCCTCCCTGGAGGCCGCAGCGCGTTTTGGGTTTTGGCGCGGACGGGCCCCTCTCGGCTTCCGTAGTCCATTTGCCCCCGGAGCCTGCCAGACCCCTGGCTCTAGGAGGCTGCCCAGGGGCGCTGCCAACAGCCCCCAGGTGCTGGCTAGCCGCCTCGGCCGGCCACGGGGGGAGCACACACACCTGCGGGTGTCCCCGGGCCGCACACACGAACTGCCCCGCGCTTCCCGGCGTTGCAAATAGGCCCCCCGGGAAGCCCCGCCCGCCCTAGGGGCTTGTCGGGTGGGGCCGACGCAAGGTGGTTGACTGGGGAGGGCTGCTGCTGCCACACACCCACTCCTGAAGCCCACTGGGGCGGTCCAAGGGCGAGGAGCTCGGAGCTCGGTCAGGGCTGTCCCAGCAGAACATTTTGAGGGTGGACGGACACGCCCGCGGGCAATCAGGTGTTGCGGGCAGGCCCCGGGGGCAGGCCCTGCTGAGTCCCCGAGCGCCACCTGGGTTCCTGCCACCACCCTTGGGCCGGGATGAGGTGCCACCTTGTGCGTAGAAGCCCTGCACACAGGCAAGAAGCCCCCCAGGCCCGCGGCGCACCCGACCCTGGAGCCCCCTGGCCGGATGCAGCCACAGGGAATGGGGGTTCTGAGTTGGCAGGCCCCATTCCCGAAGCATCCACGGGCACTTCCCGAAGGGCTGACACCTGCTGCACCTCAGCAGCCAGCCAACCTCCCTCCCTCTGGTCGGGCACTGCACGCCACACAGCCACTTGTGTCCCCTGTGTCCCTCCCTGGAGGCCGCAGCGCGTTTTGGGTTTTGGCGCGGACGGGCCCCTCTCGGCTTCCGTAGTCCATTTGCCCCCGGAGCCTGCCAGACCCCTGGCTCTAGGAGGCTGCCCAGGGGCGCTGCCAACAGCCCCCAGGTGCTGGCTAGCCGCCTCGGCCGGCCACGGGGGGAGCACACACACCTGCGGGTGTCCCCGGGCCGCACACACGAACTGCCCCGCGCTTCCCGGCGTTGCAAATAGGCCCCCCGGGAAGCCCCGCCCGCCCTAGGGGCTTGTCGGGTGGGGCCGACGCAAGGTGGTTGACTGGGGAGGGCTGCTGCTGCCACACACCCACTCCTGAAGCCCACTGGGGCGGTCCAAGGGCGAGGAGCTCGGAGCTCGGTCAGGGCTGTCCCAGCAGAACTTTTTGAGGGTGGACGGACACGCCCGCGGGCAATCAGGTGTTGCGGGCAGGCCCGTGGGGCAGGCCCTGCTGAGTCCCCGAGCGCCACCTGGGTTCCTGCCACCACCCTTGGGCCGGGATGAGGTGCCACCTTGTGCATAGAAGCCCTGCACACAGGCAAGAAGCCCCCCAGGCCCGCGGCGCACCCGACCCTGGAGCCCCCTGGCCGGATGCAGCCACAGGGAACGGGGGTTCTGAGTTGGCAGGCCCCATTCCCGAAGCATCCACGGGCACTTCCCGAAGGGCTGACACCTGCTGCGCCTCAGCAGCCAGCCAACCTCCCTCCCTCTGGTCGGGCACTGCACGCCACACAGCCACTTGTGTCCCCTGTGTCCCTCCCTGGAGGCCGCAGCGCGTTTTGGGTTTTGGCGCGGATGGGCCCCTCTCGGCTTCCGTAGTCCATTTGCCC
The DNA here is from genome assembly GCF_033115175.1 of Lepus europaeus. NCBI lineage: Eukaryota > Metazoa > Chordata > Mammalia > Lagomorpha > Leporidae > Lepus > Lepus europaeus. The sequence goes on along the minus strand of NW_026909241.1, from coordinate 42,871 downwards.
CCGGAGCCTGCCATACCCCTGGCTCTAGAAGGCTGCCCAGGGGCGCTGCCAACAGCCCCCAGGTGCTGGATAGCCGCCTCGGCTGGCCACGGGGGGAGCACACACACCTGCGGGTGTCCCCGGGCCGCACACACGAACTGCCCCGCGCTTCCCGGCGTTGCAAATAGGCCCCCCGGGAAGCCCCGCCCGCCCTAGGGGCTTGTTGGGTGGGGCTGACGCAAGGTGGTTGACTGGGGAGGGCTGCTGCTGCCACACACCCACTCCTGAAGCCCACTGGGGCGGTCCAAGGGCGAGGAGCTCGGAGCTCGGTCAGGGCTGTCCCAGCAGAACTTTTTGAGGGTGGACGGACACGCCCGCGGGCAATCAGGTGTTGCGGGCAGGCCCCGGGGGCAGGCCCTGCTGAGTCCCCGAGCGCCACCTGGGTTCCTGCCACCACCCTTGGGCCGGGATGAGGTGCCACCTTGTGCGTAGAAGCCCTGCACACAGGCAAGAAGCCCCCCAGGCCCGCGGCGCACCCGACCCTGGAGCCCCTGGAGAACCCTGGCCGGATGCAGCCACAGGGAACGGGGGTTCTGAGTTGGCAGGCCCCATTCCCGAAGCATCCACGGGCACTTCCCGAAGGGCTGACACCTGCTGCGCCTCAGCAGCCAGCCAACCTCCCTCCCTCTGGTCGGGCACTGCACGCCACACAGCCACTTGTGTCCCCTGTGTCCCTCCCTGGAGGCCGCAGCGCGTTTTGGGTTTTGGCGCGGACGGGCCCCTCTCGGCTTCCGTAGTCCATTTGCCCCCGGAGCCTGCCAGACCCCTGGCTCTAGGAGGCTGCCCAGGGGCGCTGCCAACAGCCCCCAGGTGCTGGCTAGCCGCCTCGGCCGGCCACGGGGGGAGCACACACACCTGCGGGTGTCCCCGGGCCGCACACACGAACTGCCCCGCGCTTCCCGGCGTTGCAAATAGGCCCCCCGGGAAGCCCCGCCCGCCCTAGGGGCTTGTCGGGTGGGGCCGACGCAAGGTGGTTGACTGGGGAGGGCTGCTGCTGCCACACACCCACTCCTGAAGCCCACTGGGGCGGTCCAAGGGCGAGGAGCTCGGAGCTCGGTCAGGGCTGTCCCAGCAGAACTTTTTGAGGGTGGACGGACACGCCCGCGGGCAATCAGGTGTTGCGGGCAGGCCCCGGGGGCAGGCCCTGCTGAGTCCCCGAGCGCCACCTGGGTTCCTGCCACCACCCTTGGGCCGGGATGAGGTGCCACCTTGTGCGTAGAAGCCCTGCACACAGGCAAGAAGCCCCCCAGGCCCGCGGCGCACCCGACCCTGGAGCCCCCTGGCCAGATGCAGCCACAGGGAACAGGGGTTCTGAGTTGGCAGGCCCCATTCCCGAAGCATCCACGGGTACTTCCCGAAGGGCTGACACCTGCTGCGCCTCAGCAGCCAGCCAACCTCCCGCCCTCTGGTCAGGCACTGCACGCCACACAGCCACTTGTGTCCCCTGTGTCCCTCCCTGGAGGCCGCAGCGCGTTTTGGGTTTTGGCGCGGACGGGCCCCTCTCGGCTTCCGTAGTCCATTTGCCCCCAGAGCCTGCCAGACCCCTGGCTCTAGGAGGCTGCCCAGGGGCGCTGCCAACAGCCCCCAGGTGCTGGCTAGCCGCAGCGGACGGCCACGGGGGGAGCACACACACCTGCGGGTGTCCCCGGGCCGCACACATGAACTGCTCTGCGCTTCCCGGCGTTGCAAATAGGCCCCCCCGGGAAGCCCCGCACGCCCTAGGGGCTTGTCGGGTGGGGCCGACGCAAGGTGGTTGACTGGGGAGGGCTGCTGCTGCCACACACCCACTCCTGAAGCCCACTGGGGCGGTCCAAGGGCGAGGAGCTCGGAGCTCGGTCAGGGCTGTCCCAGCAGAACTTTTTGAGGGTGGACGGACACGCCCGCGGGCAATCAGGTGTTGCGGGCAGGCCCCGGGGGCAGGCCCTGCTGAGTCCCCGAGCGCCACCTGGGTTCCTGCCACCACCCTTGGGCCGGGATGAGGTGCCACCTTGTGCGTAGAAGCCCTGCACACAGGCAAGAAGCCCCCCAGGACCGCGGCGCACCCGACCCTGGAGCCCCTGGAGCCCCCTGGCCGGATGCAGCCACAGGGAACGGGGGTTCTGAGTTGGCAGGCCCCATTCCCGAAGCATCCACGGGCACTTCCCGAAGGGCTGACACCTGCTGCGCCTCAGCAGCCAGCCAACCTCCCTCCCTCTGGTCGGGCACTGCACGCCACACAGCCACTTGTGTCCCCTGTGTCCCTCCCTGGAGGCCGCAGCGCATTTTGGGTTTTGGCGCGGACGGGCCCCTCTCGGCTTCCGTAGTCCATTTGCCCCCGGAGCCTGCCAGACCCCTGGCTCTAGGAGGCTGCCCAGGGGCGCTGCCAACAGCCCCCAGGTGCTGGCTAGCCGCAGCGGACGGCCACGGGGGGAGCACACACATCTGCGGGTGTCCCCGGGCCGCACACACGAACTGCCCCGCGCTTCCCGGCGTTGCAAATAGGCCCCCCCGGGAAGCCCCGCCCACCCTAGGGGCTTGTCGGGTGGGGCCGACGCAAGGTGGTTGACTGGGGAGGGCTGCTGCTGGCACACACCCACTCCTGAAGCCCACTGGGGCGGTCCAAGGGCGAGGAGCTCGGAGCTCGGTCAGGGCTGTCCCAGCAGAACTTTTTGAGGGTGGACGGACACGCCCGCGGGCAATCAGGTGTTGCTGGCAGGCCCTGCTGAGTCCCCGAGCGCCACCTGGGTTCCTGCCACCACCCTTGGGCCGGGATGAGGTGCCACCTTGTGCGTAGAAGCCATGCACACAGGCAAGAAGCCCCCCAGGCCCGCGGCGCACCCGACCCTGGAGCCCCCTGGCCGGATGCAGCCACAGGGAACGGGGGTTCTGAGTTTGCAGGCCCCATTCCCGAAGCATCCACGGGCACTTCCCGAAGGGCTGACACCTGCTGCGCCTCAGCAGCCAGCCAACCTCCCTCCCTCTGGTCGGGCACTGCACGCCACACAGCCACTTGTGTCCCCTGTGTCCCTCCCTGGAGGCCGCAGCGCGTTTTGGGTTTTGGCGCGGATGGGCCCCTCTCGGCTTCCGTAGTCCATTTGCCCCCGGAGCCTGCCATACCCCTGGCTCTAGAAGGCTGCCCAGGGGCGCTGCCAACAGCCCCCAGGTGCTGGATAGCCGCCTCGGCTGGCCACGGGGGGAGCACACACACCTGCGGGTGTCCCCGGGCCGCACACACGAACTGCCCCGCGCTTCCCGGCGTTGCAAATAGGCCCCCCGGGAAGCCCCGCCCGCCCTAGGGGCTTGTTGGGTGGGGCTGACGCAAGGTGGTTGACTGGGGAGGGCTGCTGCTGCCACACACCCACTCCTGAAGCCCACTGGGGCGGTCCAAGGGCGAGGAGCTCGGAGCTCGGTCAGGGCTGTCCCAGCAGAACTTTTTGAGGGTGGACGGACACGCCCGCGGGCAATCAGGTGTTGCGGGCAGGCCCCGGGGGCAGGCCCTGCTGAGTCCCCGAGCGCCACCTGGGTTCCTGCCACCACCCTTGGGCCGGGATGAGGTGCCACCTTGTGCGTAGAAGCCCTGCACACAGGCAAGAAGCCCCCCAGGCCCGCGGCGCACCCGACCCTGGAGCCCCTGGAGAACCCTGGCCGGATGCAGCCACAGGGAACGGGGGTTCTGAGTTGGCAGGCCCCATTCCCGAAGCATCCACGGGCACTTCCCGAAGGGCTGACACCTGCTGCGCCTCAGCAGCCAGCCAACCTCCCTCCCTCTGGTCGGGCACTGCACGCCACACAGCCACTTGTGTCCCCTGTGTCCCTCCCTGGAGGCCGCAGCGCGTTTTGGGTTTTGGCGCGGACGGGCCCCTCTTGGCTTCCGTAGTCCATTTGCCCCCGGAGCCTGCCAGACCCCTGGCTCTAGGAGGCTGCCCAGGGGCGCTGCCAACAGCCCCCAGGTGCTGGCTAGCCGCCTCGGCCGGCCACGGGGGGAGCACACACACCTGCGGGTGTCCCCGGGCCGCACACACGAACTGCCCCGCGCTTCCCGGCTTTGCAAATAGGCCCCCCGGGAAGCCCCGCCCGCCCTAGGGGCTTGTCGGGTGGGGCCGACGCAAGGTGGTTGACTGGGGAGGGCTGCTGCTGCCACACACCCACTCCTGAAGCCCACTGGGGCGGTCCAAGGGCGAGGAGCTCGGAGCTCGGTCAGGGCTGTCCCAGCAGAACTTTTTGAGGGTGGACGGACACGCCCGCGGGCAATCAGGTGTTGTGGGCAGGCCCCGGGGGCAGGCCCTGCTGAGTCCCCGAGCGCCACCTGGGTTCCTGCCACCACCCTTGGGCCGGGATGAGGTGCCACCTTGTGCGTAGAAGCCCTGCACACAGGCAAGAAGCCCCCCAGGCCCGCGGCGCACCCGACCCTGGAGCCCCCTGGCCAGATGCAGCCACAGGGAACAGGGGTTCTGAGTTGGCAGGCCCCATTCCCGAAGCATCCACGGGCACTTCCCGAAGGGCTGACACCTGCTGCGCCTCAGCAGCCAGCCAACCTCCCTCCCTCTGGTCAGGCACTGCACGCCACACAGCCACTTGTGTCCCCTGTGTCCCTCCCTGGAGGCCGCAGCGCGTTTTGGGTTTTGGCGCGGACGGGCCCCTCTCGGCTTCCGTAGTCCATTTGCCCCCAGAGCCTGCCAGACCCCTGGCTCTAGGAGGCTGCCCAGGGGCGCTGCCAACAGCCCCCAGGTGCTGGCTAGCCGCAGCGGACGGCCACGGGGGGAGCACACACACCTGCGGGTGTCCCCGGGCCGCACACATGAACTGCTCTGCGCTTCCCGGCGTTGCAAATAGGCCCCCCGGGAAGCCCCGCACGCCCTAGGGGCTTGTCGGGTGGGGCCGACGCAAGGTGGTTGACTGGGGAGGGCTGCTGCTGCCACACACCCACTCCTGAAGCCCACTGGGGCGGTCCAAGGGCGAGGAGCTCGGAGCTCGGTCAGGGCTGTCCCAGCAGAACTTTTTGAGGGTGGACGGACACGCCCGCGGGCAATCAGGTGTTGCGGGCAGGCCCCGGGGGCAGGCCCTGCTGAGTCCCCGAGCGCCACCTGGGTTCCTGCCACCACCCTTGGGCCGGGATGAGGTGCCACCTTGTGCGTAGAAGCCCTGCACACAGGCAAGAAGCCCCCCAGGACCGCGGCGCACCCGACCCTGGAGCCCCTGGAGCCCCCTGGCCGGATGCAGCCACAGGGAACGGGGGTTCTGAGTTGGCAGGCCCCATTCCCGAAGCATCCACGGGCACTTCCCGAAGGGCTGACACCTGCTGCGCCTCAGCAGCCAGCCAACCTCCCTCCCTCTGGTCGGGCACTGCACGCCACACAGCCACTTGTGTCCCCTGTGTCCCTCCCTGGAGGCCGCAGCGCGTTTTGGGTTTTGGCGCGGACGGGCCCCTCTCGGCTTCCGTAGTCCATTTGCCCCCGGAGCCTGCCAGACCCCTGGCTCTAGGAGGCTGCCCAGGGGCGCTGCCAACAGCCCCCAGGTGCTGGCTAGCCGCGGACGGCCACGGGGGGAGCACACACATCTGCGGGTGTCCCCGGGCCGCACACACGAACTGCCCCGCGCTTCCCGGCGTTGCAAATAGGCCCCCCCGGGAAGCCCCGCCCACCCTAGGGGCTTGTCGGGTGGGGCCGACGCAAGGTGGTTGACTGGGGAGGGCTGCTGCTGGCACACACCCACTCCTGAAGCCCACTGGGGCGGTCCAAGGGCGAGGAGCTCGGAGCTCGGTCAGGGCTGTCCCAGCAGAACTTTTTGAGGGTGGACGGACACGCCCGCGGGCAATCAGGTGTTGCTGGCAGTCCCTGCTGAGTCCCCGAGCGCCACCTGGGTTCCTGCCACCACCCTTGGGCCGGGATGAGGTGCCACCTTGTGCGTAGAAGCCATGCACACAGGCAAGAAGCCCCCAAGGCCCGCGGCGCACCCGACCCTGGAGCCCCCTGGCCGGATGCAGCCACAGGGAACGGGGGTTCTGAGTTGGCAGGCCCCATTCCCGAAGCATCCACGGGCACTTCCCGAAGGGCTGACACCTGCTGCGCCTCAGCAGCCAGCCAACCTCCCTCCCTCTGGTCGGGCACTGCACGCCACACAGCCACTTGTGTCCCCTGTGTCCCTCCCTGGAGGCCGCAGCGCGTTTTGGGTTTTGGCGCGGACGGGCCCCTCTCGGCTTCCGTAGTCCATTTGCCCCCAGAGCCTGCCAGACCCCTGGCTCTAGGAGGCTGCCCAGGGGCGCTGCCAACAGCCCCCAGGTGCTGGCTAGCCGCCTCGGCCGGCCACGGGGGGAGCACACACACCTGCGGGTGTCCCCGGGCCGCACACACGAACTGCCCCGCGCTTCCCGGCGTTGCAAATAGGCCCCCCGGGAAGCCCCGCCCGCCCTAGGGGCTTGTCGGGTGGGGCCGACGCAAGGTGGTTGACTGGGGAGGGCTGCTGCTGCCACACACCCACTCCTGAAGCCCACTGGGGCGGTCCAAGGGCGAGGAGCTCGGAGCTCGGTCAGGGCTGTCCCAGCAGAACTTTTTGAGGGTGGACGGACACGCCCGCGGGCAATCAGGTGTTGCGGGCAGGCCCCGGGGGCAGGCCCTGCTGAGTCCCCGAGCGCCACCTGGGTTCCTGCCACCACCCTTGGGCCGGGATGAGGTGCCACCTTGTGCGTAGAAGCCCTGCACACAGGCAAGAAGCCCCCCAGGCCCGCGGCGCACCCGACCCTGGAGCCCCCTGGCCGGATGCAGCCACAGGGAACGGGGGTTCTGAGTTGGCAGGCCCCATTCCCGAAGCATCCACGGGCACTTCCCGAAGGGCTGACACCTGCTGCGCCTCAGCAGCCAGCCAACCTCCCTCCCTCTGGTCGGGCACTGCACGCCACACAGCCACTTGTGTCCCCTGTGTCCCTCCCTGGAGGCCGCAGCGCGTTTTGGGTTTTGGCGCGGACGGGCCCCTCTCGGCTTCCGTAGTCCATTTGCCCCCGGAGCCTGCCAGACCCCTGGCTCTAGGAGGCTGCCCAGGGGCGCTGCCAACAGCCCCCAGGTGCTGGCTAGCCGCCTCGGCCGGCCACGGGGGGAGCACACACACCTGCGGGTGTCCCCGGGCCGCACACACGAACTGCCCCGCGCTTCCCGGCGTTGCAAATAGGCCCCCCGGGAAGCCCCGCCCGCCCTAGGGGCTTGTCGGGTGGGGCCGACGCAAGGTGGTTGACTGGGGAGGGCTGCTGCTGCCACACACCCACTCCTGAAGCCCACTGGGGCGGTCCAAGGGCGAGGAGCTCGGAGCTCGGTCAGGGCTGTCCCAGCAGAACTTTTTGAGGGTGGACGGACACGCCCGCGGGCAATCAGGTGTTGCGGGCAGGCCCCGGGGGCAGGCCCTGCTGAGTCCCCGAGCGCCACCTGGGTTCCTGCCACCACCCTTGGGCCGGGATGAGGTGCCACCTTGTGCGTAGAAGCCCTGCACACAGGCAAGAAGCCCCCCAGGCCCGCGGCGCACCCGACCCTGGAGCCCCCTGGCCGGATGCAGCCACAGGGAACGGGGGTTCTGAGTTGGCAGGCCCCATTCCCGAAGCATCCACGGGCACTTCCCGAAGGGCTGACACCTGCTGCGCCTCAGCAGCCAGCCAACCTCCCTCCCTCTGGTCGGGCACTGCACGCCACACAGCCACTTGTGTCCCCTGTGTCCCTCCCTGGAGGCCGCAGCGCGTTTTGGGTTTTGGCGCGGACGGGCCCCTCTCGGCTTCCGTAGTCCATTTGCCCCCAGAGCCTGCCAGACCCCTGGCTCTAGGAGGCTGCCCAGGGGCGCTGCCAACAGCCCCCAGGTGCTGGCTAGCCGCCTCGGCCGGCCACGGGGGGAGCACACACACCTGCGGGTGTCCCCGGGCCGCACACACGAACTGCCCCGCGCTTCCCGGCGTTGCAAATAGGCCCCCCGGGAAGCCCCGCCCGCCCTAGGGGCTTGTCGGGTGGGGCCGACGCAAGGTGGTTGACTGGGGAGGGCTGCTGCTACCACACACCCACTCCTGAAGCCCACTGGGGCGGTCCAAGGGCGAGGAGCTCGGAGCTCGGTCAGGGCTGTCCCAGCAGAACTTTTTGAGGGTGGACGGACACGCCCGCGGGCAATCAGGTGTTGCGGGCAGGCCCCGGGGGCAGGCCCTGCTGAGTCCCCGAGCGCCACCTGGGTTCCTGCCACCACCCTTGGGCCGGGATGAGGTGCCACCTTGTGCGTAGAAGCCCTGCACACAGGCAAGAAGCCCCCCAGGCCCGCGGCGCACCCGACCCTGGAGCCCCCTGGCCGGATGCAGCCACAGGGAACGGGGGTTCTGAGTTGGCAGGCCCCATTCCCGAAGCATCCACGGGCACTTCCCGAAGGGCTGACACCTGCTGCGCCTCAGCAGCCAGCCAACCTCCCTCCCTCTGGTCAGGCACTGCACGCCACACAGCCACTTGTGTCCCCTGTGTCCCTCCCTGGAGGCCGCAGCGCGTTTTGGGTTTTGGCGCGGACGGGCCCCTCTCGGCTTCCGTAGTCCATTTGCCCCCGGAGCCTGCCAGACCCCTGGCTCTAGGAGGCTGCCCAGGGGCGCTGCCAACAGCCCCCAGGTGCTGGCTAGCCGCCTCGGCCGGCCACGGGGGGAGCACACACACCTGCGGGTGTCCCCGGGCCGCACACACGAACTGCCCCGCGCTTCCCGGCGTTGCAAATAGGCCCCCCGGGAAGCCCCGCCCGCCCTAGGGGCTTGTCGGGTGGGGCCGACGCAAGGTGGTTGACTGGGGAGGGCTGCTGCTGCCACACACCCACTCCTGAAGCCCACTGGGGCGGTCCAAGGGCGAGGAGCTCGGAGCTCGGTCAGGGCTGTCCCAGCAGAACTTTTTGAGGGTGGACGGACACGCCCGCGGGCAATCAGGTGTTGCGGGCAGGCCCCGGGGGCAGGCCCTGCTGAGTCCCCGAGCGCCACCTGGGTTCCTGCCACCACCCTTGGGCCGGGATGAGGTGCCACCTTGTGCGTAGAAGCCCTGCACACAGGCAAGAAGCCCCCCAGGCCCGCGGCGCACCCGACCCTGGAGCCCCCTGGCCGGATGCAGCCACAGGGAACGGGGGTTCTGAGTTGGCAGGCCCCATTCCCGAAGCATCCACGGGCACTTCCCGAAGGGCTGACACCTGCTGCGCCTCAGCAGCCAGCCAACCTCCCTCCCTCTGGTCGGGCACTGCACGCCACACAGCCACTTGTGTCCCCTGTGTCCCTCCCTGGAGGCCGCAGCGCGTTTTGGGTTTTGGCGCGGACGGGCCCCTCTCGGCTTCCGTAGTCCATTTGCCCCCGGAGCCTGCCAGACCCCTGGCTCTAGGAGGCTGCCCAGGGGCGCTGCCAACAGCCCCCAGGTGCTGGCTAGCCGCCTCGGCCGGCCACGGGGGGAGCACACACACCTGCGGGTGTCCCCGGGCCGCACACACGAACTGCCCCGCGCTTCCCGGCGTTGCAAATAGGCCCCCCGGGAAGCCCCGCCCGCCCTAGGGGCTTGTCGGGTGGGGCCGACGCAAGGTGGTTGACTGGGGAGGGCTGCTGCTGCCACACACCCACTCCTGAAGCCCACTGGGGCGGTCCAAGGGCGAGGAGCTCGGAGCTCGGTCAGGGCTGTCCCAGCAGAACTTTTTGAGGGTGGACGGACACGCCCGCGGGCAATCAGGTGTTGCGGGCAGGCCCCGGGGGCAGGCCCTGCTGAGTCCCCGAGCGCCACCTGGGTTCCTGCCACCACCCTTGGGCCGGGATGAGGTGCCACCTTGTGCGTAGAAGCCCTGCACACAGGCAAGAAGCCCCCCAGGCCCGCGGCGCACCCGACCCTGGAGCCCCCTGGCCGGATGCAGCCACAGGGAACGGGGGTTCTGAGTTGGCAGGCCCCATTCCCGAAGCATCCACGGGCACTTCCCGAAGGGCTGACACCTGCTGCGCCTCAGCAGCCAGCCAACCTCCCTCCCTCTGGTCAGGCACTGCACGCCACACAGCCACTTGTGTCCCCTGTGTCCCTCCCTGGAGGCCGCAGCGCGTTTTGGGTTTTGGCGCGGACGGGCCCCTCTCGGCTTCCGTAGTCCATTTGCCCCCGGAGCCTGCCAGACCCCTGGCTCTAGGAGGCTGCCCAGGGGCGCTGCCAACAGCCCCCAGGTGCTGGCTAGCCGCCTCGGCCGGCCACGGGGGGAGCACACACACCTGCGGGTGTCCCCGGGCCGCACACACGAACTGCCCCGCGCTTCCCGGCGTTGCAAATAGGCCCCCCGGGAAGCCCCGCCCGCCCTAGGGGCTTGTCGGGTGGGGCCGACGCAAGGTGGTTGCCTGGGGAGGGCTGCTGCTGCCACACACCCACTCCTGAAGCCCACTGGGGCGGTCCAAGGGCGAGGAGCTCGGAGCTCGGTCAGGGCTGTCCCAGCAGAACTTTTTGAGGGTGGACGGACACGCCCGCGGGCAATCAGGTGTTGCGGGCAGGCCCCGGGGGCAGGCCCTGCTGAGTCCCCGAGCGCCACCTGGGTTCCTGCCACCACCCTTGGGCCGGGATGAGGTGCCACCTTGTGCGTAGAAGCCCTGCACACAGGCAAGAAGCCCCCCAGGCCCGCGGCGCACCCGACCCTGGAGCCCCCTGGCCGGATGCAGCCACAGGGAACGGGGGTTCTGAGTTGGCAGGCCCCATTCCCGAAGCATCCACGGGCACTTCCCGAAGGGCTGACACCTGCTGCGCCTCAGCAGCCAGCCAACCTCCCTCCCTCTGGTCGGGCACTGCACGCCACACAGCCACTTGTGTCCCCTGTGTCCCTCCCTGGAGGCCGCAGCGCGTTTTGGGTTTTGGCGCGGACGGGCCCCTCTCGGCTTCCGTAGTCCATTTGCCCCCAGAGCCTGCCAGACCCCTGGCTCTAGGAGGCTGCCCAGGGGCGCTGCCAACAGCCCCCAGGTGCTGGCTAGCCGCCTCGGCCGGCCACGGGGGGAGCACACACACCTGCGGGTGTCCCCGGGCCGCACACACGAACTGCCCCGCGCTTCCCGGCGTTGCAAATAGGCCCCCCGGGAAGCCCCGCCCGCCCTAGGGGCTTGTCGGGTGGGGCCGACGCAAGGTGGTTGACTGGGGAGGGCTGCTGCTACCACACACCCACTCCTGAAGCCCACTGGGGCGGTCCAAGGGCGAGGAGCTCGGAGCTCGGTCAGGGCTGTCCCAGCAGAACTTTTTGAGGGTGGACGGACACGCCCGCGGGCAATCAGGTGTTGCGGGCAGGCCCCGGGGGCAGGCCCTGCTGAGTCCCCGAGCGCCACCTGGGTTCCTGCCACCACCCTTGGGCCGGGATGAGGTGCCACCTTGTGCGTAGAAGCCCTGCACACAGGCAAGAAGCCCCCCAGGCCCGCGGCGCACCCGACCCTGGAGCCCCCTGGCCGGATGCAGCCACAGGGAACGGGGGTTCTGAGTTGGCAGGCCCCATTCCCGAAGCATCCACGGGCACTTCCCGAAGGGCTGACACCTGCTGCGCCTCAGCAGCCAGCCAACCTCCCTCCCTCTGGTCAGGCACTGCACGCCACACAGCCACTTGTGTCCCCTGTGTCCCTCCCTGGAGGCCGCAGCGCGTTTTGGGTTTTGGCGCGGACGGGCCCCTCTCGGCTTCCGTAGTCCATTTGCCCCCGGAGCCTGCCAGACCCCTGGCTCTAGGAGGCTGCCCAGGGGCGCTGCCAACAGCCCCCAGGTGCTGGCTAGCCGCCTCGGCCGGCCACGGGGGGAGCACACACACCTGCGGGTGTCCCCGGGCCGCACACACGAACTGCCCCGCGCTTCCCGGCGTTGCAAATAGGCCCCCCGGGAAGCCCCGCCCGCCCTAGGGGCTTGTCGGGTGGGGCCGACGCAAGGTGGTTGACTGGGGAGGGCTGCTGCTGCCACACACCCACTCCTGAAGCCCACTGGGGCGGTCCAAGGGCGAGGAGCTCGGAGCTCGGTCAGGGCTGTCCCAGCAGAACTTTTTGAGGGTGGACGGACACGCCCGCGGGCAATCAGGTGTTGCGGGCAGGCCCCGGGGGCAGGCCCTGCTGAGTCCCCGAGCGCCACCTGGGTTCCTGCCACCACCCTTGGGCCGGGATGAGGTGCCACCTTGTGCGTAGAAGCCCTGCACACAGGCAAGAAGCCCCCCAGGCCCGCGGCGCACCCGACCCTGGAGCCCCCTGGCCGGATGCAGCCACAGGGAACGGGGGTTCTGAGTTGGCAGGCCCCATTCCCGAAGCATCCACGGGCACTTCCCGAAGGGCTGACACCTGCTGCGCCTCAGCAGCCAGCCAACCTCCCTCCCTCTGGTCGGGCACTGCACGCCACACAGCCACTTGTGTCCCCTGTGTCCCTCCCTGGAGGCTGCAGCGCGTTTTGGGTTTTGGCGCGGACGGGCCCCTCTCGGCTTCCGTAGTCCATTTGCCCCCAGAGCCTGCCAGACCCCTGGCTCTAGGAGGCTGCCCAGGGGCGCTGCCAACAGCCCCCAGGTGCTGGCTAGCCGCCTCGGCCGGCCACGGGGGGAGCACACACACCTGCGGGTGTCCCCGGGCCGCACACACGAACTGCCCCGCGCTTCCCGGCGTTGCAAATAGGCCCCCCGGGAAGCCCCGCCCGCCCTAGGGGCTTGTCGGGTGGGGCCGACGCAAGGTGGTTGCCTGGGGAGGGCTGCTGCTACCACACACCCACTCCTGAAGCCCACTGGGGCGGTCCAAGGGCGAGGAGCTCGGAGCTCGGTCAGGGCTGTTCCAGCAGAACTTTTTGAGGGTGGACGGACACGCCCGCGGGCAATCAGGTGTTGCGGGTAGGCCCCGGGGGCAGGCCCTGCTGAGTCCCCGAGCGCCACCTGGGTTCCTGCCACCACCCTTGGGCCGGGAAGAGGTGCCACCTTGTGCGTAGAAGCCCTGCACACAGGCAAGAAGCCCCCCAGGCCCGCGGCGCACCCGACCCTGGAGCCCCTGGAGCCCCCTGGCCGGATGCAGCCACAGGGAACGGGGGTTCTGAGTTGGCAGGCCCCATTCCCGAAGCATCCACGGGCACTTCCCGAAGGGCTGACACCTGCTGCGCCTCAGCAGCCAGCCAACCTCCCTCCCTCTGGTCGGGCACTGCACGCCACACAGCCACTTGTGTCCCCTGTGTCCCTCCCTGGAGGCCGCAGCGCGTTTTGGGTTTTGGCGCGGACGGGCCCCTCTCGGCTTCCGTAGTCCATTTGCCCCCGGAGCCTGCCAGACCCCTGGCTCTAGGAGGCTGCCCAGGGGCGCTGCCAACAGCCCCCAGGTGCTGGCTAGCCGCAGCGGACGGCCACGGGGGGAGCACACACACCTGTGGGTGTCCCCGGGCCGCACACACGAACTGCCCCGCGCTTCCCGGCGTTGCAAATAGGCCCCCCGGGAAGCCCCGCCCGCCCTAGGGGCTTGTCGGGTGGGGCCGACGCAAGGTGGTTGACTGGGGAGGGCTGCTGCTGGCACACACCCACTCCTGAAGCCCACTGGGGCGGTCCAAGGGCGAGGAGCTCGGAGCTCGGTCAGGGCTGTCCCAGCAGAACTTTTTGAGGGTGGACGGACACGCCCGCGGGCAATCAGGTGTTGCGGGCAGGCCCCGGGGGCAGGCCCTGCTGAGTCCCCGAGCGCCACCTGGGTTCCTGCCACCACCCTTGGGCCGGGATGAGGTGCCACCTTGTGCGTAGAAGCCCTGCACACAGGCAAGAAGCCCCCCAGGCCCGCGGCGCACCCGACCCTGGAGCCCCTGGAGACCCCTGGCCGGATGCAGCCACAGGGAACAGGGGTTCTGAGTTGGCAGGCCCCATTCCCGAAGCATCCACGGGCACTTGCCAAAGGGCTGACACCTGCTGCGCCTCAGCAGCCAGCCAACCTCCCTCCCTCTGGTCGGGCACTGCACGCCACACAGCCACTTGTGTCCCCTGTGTCCCTCCCTGGAGGCCGCAGCGCGTTTTGGGTTTTGGCGCGGACGGGCCCCTCTCGGCTTCCGTAGTCCATTTGCCCCTGGAGCCTGCCAGACCCCTGGCTCTAGGAGGCTGCCCAGGGGCGCTGCCAACAGCCCCCAGGTGCTGGCTAGCCGCCTCGGCCGGCCACGGGGGGAGCACACACACCTGCGGGTGTCCCCGGGCCGCACACACGAACTGCCCCGCGCTTCCCGGCGTTGCAAATAGGCCCCCCGGGAAGCCCCGCCCGCCCTAGGGGCTTGTCGGGTGGGGCCGACGCAAGGTGGTTGACTGGGGAGGGCTGCTGCTGCCACACACCCACTCCTGAAGCCCACTGGGGCGGTCCAAGGGCGAGGAGCTCGGAGCTCGGTCAGGGCTGTCCCAGCAGAACTTTTTGAGGGTGGACGGACACGCCCGCGGGCAATCAGGTGTTGCGGGCAGGCCCCGGGGGCAGGCCCTGCTGAGTCCCCGAGCGCCACCTGGGTTCCTGCCACCACCCTTGGGCCGGGATGAGGTGCCACCTTGTGCGTAGAAGCCCTGCACACAGGCAAGAAGCCCCCCAGGCCCGCGGCGCACCCGACCCTGGAGCCCCCTGGCCGGATGCAGCCACAGGGAACGGGGGTTCTGAGTTGGCAGGCCCCATTCCCGAAGCATCCACGGGCACTTCCCGAAGGGCTGACACCTGCTGCGCCTCAGCAGCCAGCCAACCTCCCTCCCTCTGGTCGGGCACTGCACGCCACACAGCCACTTGTGTCCCCTGTGTCCCTCCCTGGAGGCCGCAGCGCGTTTTGGGTTTTGGCGCGGACGGGCCCCTCTCGGCTTCCGTAGTCCATTTGCCCCCGGAGCCTGCCAGACCCCTGGCTCTAGGAGGCTGCCCAGGGGCGCTGCCAACAGCCCCCAGGTGCTGGCTAGCCGCCTCGGCCGGCCACGGGGGGAGCACACACACCTGCGGGTGTCCCCGGGCCGCACACACGAACTGCCCCGCGCTTCCCGGCGTTGCAAATAGGCCCCCCGGGAAGCCCCGCCCGCCCTAGGGGCTTGTCGGGTGGGGCCGACGCAAGGTGGTTGACTGGGGAGGGCTGCTGCTGCCACACACCCACTCCTGAAGCCCACTGGGGCGGTCCAAGGGCGAGGAGCTCGGAGCTCGGTCAGGGCTGTCCCAGCAGAACTTTTTGAGGGTGGACGGACACGCCCGCGGGCAATCAGGTGTTGCGGGCAGGCCCCGGGGGCAGGCCCTGCTGAGTCCCCGAGCGCCACCTGGGTTCCTGCCACCACCCTTGGGCCGGGATGAGGTGCCACCTTGTGCGTAGAAGCCCTGCACACAGGCAAGAAGCCCCCCAGGCCCGCGGCGCACCCGACCCTGGAGCCCCTGGAGCCCCCTGGCCGGATGCAGCCACAGGGAACGGGGGTTCTGAGTTGGCAGGCCCCATTCCCGAAGCATCCACGGGCACTTCCCGAAGGGCTGACACCTGCTGCGCCTCAGCAGCCAGCCAACCTCCCTCCCTCTGGTCGGGCACTGCACGCCACACAGCCACTTGTGTCCCCTGTGTCCCTCCCTGGAGGCCGCAGCGCGTTTTGGGTTTTGGCGCGGACGGGCCCCTCTCGGCTTCCGTAGTCCATTTGCCCCCGGAGCCTGCCAGACCCCTGGCTCTAGGAGGCTGCCCAGGGGCGCTGCCAACAGCCCCCAGGTGCTGGCTAGCCGCAGCGGACGGCCACGGGGGGAGCACACACACCTGTGTGTGTCCCCGGGCCGCACACACGAACTGCCCCGCGCTTCCCGGCGTTGCAAATAGGCCCCCCGGGAAGCCCCGCCCGCCCTAGGGGCTTGTCGGGTGGGGCCGACGCAAGGTGGTTGACTGGGGAGGGCTGCTGCTGCCACACACCCACTCCTGAAGCCCACTGGGGCGGTCCAAGGGCGAGGAGCTCGGAGCTCGGTCAGGGCTGTCCCAGCAGAACTTTTTGAGGGTGGACGGACACGCCCGCGGGCAATCAGGTGTTGCGGGCAGGCCCCGGGGGCAGGCCCTGCTGAGTCCCCGAGCGCCACCTGGGTTCCTGCCACCACCCTTGGGCCGGGATGAGGTGCCACCTTGTGCGTAGAAGCCCTGCACACAGGCAAGAAGCCCCCCAGGCCCGCGGCGCACCCGACCCTGGAGCCCCTGGAGCCCCCTGGCCGGATGCAGCCACAGGGAACGGGGGTTCTGAGTTGGCAGGCCCCATTCCCGAAGCATCCACGGGCACTTCCCGAAGGGCTGACACCTGCTGCGCCTCAGCAGCCAGCCAACCTCCCTCCCTCTGGTCGGGCACTGCACGCCACACAGCCACTTGTGTCCCCTGTGTCCCTCCCTGGAGGCTGCAGCGCGTTTTGGGTTTTGGCGCGGACGGGCCCCTCTCGGCTTCCGTAGTCCATTTGCCCCCAGAGCCTGCCAGACCCCTGGCTCTAGGAGGCTGCCCAGGGGCGCTGCCAACAGCCCCCAGGTGCTGGCTAGCCGCCTCGGCCGGCCACGGGGGGAGCACACACACCTGCGGGTGTCCCCGGGCCGCACACACGAACTGCCCCGCGCTTCCCGGCGTTGCAAATAGGCCCCCCGGGAAGCCCCGCCCGCCCTAGGGGCTTGTCGGGTGGGGCCGACGCAAGGTGGTTGCCTGGGGAGGGCTGCTGCTACCACACACCCACTCCTGAAGCCCACTGGGGCGGTCCAAGGGCGAGGAGCTCGGAGCTCGGTCAGGGCTGTTCCAGCAGAACTTTTTGAGGGTGGACGGACACGCCCGCGGGCAATCAGGTGTTGCGGGTAGGCCCCGGGGGCAGGCCCTGCTGAGTCCCCGAGCGCCACCTGGGTTCCTGCCACCACCCTTGGGCCGGGAAGAGGTGCCACCTTGTGCGTAGAAGCCCTGCACACAGGCAAGAAGCCCCCCAGGCCCGCGGCGCACCCGACCCTGGAGCCCCTGGAGCCCCCTGGCCGGATGCAGCCACAGGGAACGGGGGTTCTGAGTTGGCAGGCCCCATTCCCGAAGCATCCACGGGCACTTCCCGAAGGGCTGACACCTGCTGCGCCTCAGCAGCCAGCCAACCTCCCTCCCTCTGGTCGGGCACTGCACGCCACACAGCCACTTGTGTCCCCTGTGTCCCTCCCTGGAGGCCGCAGCGCGTTTTGGGTTTTGGCGCGGACGGGCCCCTCTCGGCTTCCGTAGTCCATTTGCCCCCGGAGCCTGCCAGACCCCTGGCTCTAGGAGGCTGCCCAGGGGCGCTGCCAACAGCCCCCAGGTGCTGGCTAGCCGCAGCGGACGGCCACGGGGGGAGCACACACACCTGTGGGTGTCCCCGGGCCGCACACACGAACTGCCCCGCGCTTCCCGGCGTTGCAAATAGGCCCCCCGGGAAGCCCCGCCCGCCCTAGGGGCTTGTCGGGTGGGGCCGACGCAAGGTGGTTGACTGGGGAGGGCTGCTGCTGGCACACACCCACTCCTGAAGCCCACTGGGGCGGTCCAAGGGCGAGGAGCTCGGAGCTCGGTCAGGGCTGTCCCAGCAGAACTTTTTGAGGGTGGACGGACACGCCCGCGGGCAATCAGGTGTTGCGGGCAGGCCCCGGGGGCAGGCCCTGCTGAGTCCCCGAGCGCCACCTGGGTTCCTGCCACCACCCTTGGGCCGGGATGAGGTGCCACCTTGTGCGTAGAAGCCCTGCACACAGGCAAGAAGCCCCCCAGGCCCGCGGCGCACCCGACCCTGGAGCCCCTGGAGACCCCTGGCCGGATGCAGCCACAGGGAACAGGGGTTCTGAGTTGGCAGGCCCCATTCCCGAAGCATCCACGGGCACTTGCCAAAGGGCTGACACCTGCTGCGCCTCAGCAGCCAGCCAACCTCCCTCCCTCTGGTCGGGCACTGCACGCCACACAGCCACTTGTGTCCCCTGTGTCCCTCCCTGGAGGCCGCAGCGCGTTTTGGGTTTTGGCGCGGACGGGCCCCTCTCGGCTTCCGTAGTCCATTTGCCCCTGGAGCCTGCCAGACCCCTGGCTCTAGGAGGCTGCCCAGGGGCGCTGCCAACAGCCCCCAGGTGCTGGCTAGCCGCCTCGGCCGGCCACGGGGGGAGCACACACACCTGCGGGTGTCCCCGGGCCGCACACACGAACTGCCCCGCGCTTCCCGGCGTTGCAAATAGGCCCCCCGGGAAGCCCCGCCCGCCCTAGGGGCTTGTCGGGTGGGGCCGACGCAAGGTGGTTGACTGGGGAGGGCTGCTGCTGCCACACACCCACTCCTGAAGCCCACTGGGGCGGTCCAAGGGCGAGGAGCTCGGAGCTCGGTCAGGGCTGTCCCAGCAGAACTTTTTGAGGGTGGACGGACACGCCCGCGGGCAATCAGGTGTTGCGGGCAGGCCCCGGGGGCAGGCCCTGCTGAGTCCCCGAGCGCCACCTGGGTTCCTGCCACCACCCTTGGGCCGGGATGAGGTGCCACCTTGTGCGTAGAAGCCCTGCACACAGGCAAGAAGCCCCCCAGGCCCGCGGCGCACCCGACCCTGGAGCCCCCTGGCCGGATGCAGCCACAGGGAACGGGGGTTCTGAGTTGGCAGGCCCCATTCCCGAAGCATCCACGGGCACTTCCCGAAGGGCTGACACCTGCTGCGCCTCAGCAGCCAGCCAACCTCCCTCCCTCTGGTCGGGCACTGCACGCCACACAGCCACTTGTGTCCCCTGTGTCCCTCCCTGGAGGCCGCAGCGCGTTTTGGGTTTTGGCGCGGACGGGCCCCTCTCGGCTTCCGTAGTCCATTTGCCCCCGGAGCCTGCCAGACCCCTGGCTCTAGGAGGCTGCCCAGGGGCGCTGCCAACAGCCCCCAGGTGCTGGCTAGCCGCCTCGGCCGGCCACGGGGGGAGCACACACACCTGCGGGTGTCCCCGGGCCGCACACACGAACTGCCCCGCGCTTCCCGGCGTTGCAAATAGGCCCCCCGGGAAGCCCCGCCCGCCCTAGGGGCTTGTCGGGTGGGGCCGACGCAAGGTGGTTGACTGGGGAGGGCTGCTGCTGCCACACACCCACTCCTGAAGCCCACTGGGGCGGTCCAAGGGCGAGGAGCTCGGAGCTCGGTCAGGGCTGTCCCAGCAGAACTTTTTGAGGGTGGACGGACACGCCCGCGGGCAATCAGGTGTTGCGGGCAGGCCCCGGGGGCAGGCCCTGCTGAGTCCCCGAGCGCCACCTGGGTTCCTGCCACCACCCTTGGGCCGGGATGAGGTGCCACCTTGTGCGTAGAAGCCCTGCACACAGGCAAGAAGCCCCCCAGGCCCGCGGCGCACCCGACCCTGGAGCCCCTGGAGCCCCCTGGCCGGATGCAGCCACAGGGAACGGGGGTTCTGAGTTGGCAGGCCCCATTCCCGAAGCATCCACGGGCACTTCCCGAAGGGCTGACACCTGCTGCGCCTCAGCAGCCAGCCAACCTCCCTCCCTCTGGTCGGGCACTGCACGCCACACAGCCACTTGTGTCCCCTGTGTCCCTCCCTGGAGGCCGCAGCGCGTTTTGGGTTTTGGCGCGGACGGGCCCCTCTCGGCTTCCGTAGTCCATTTGCCCCCGGAGCCTGCCAGACCCCTGGCTCTAGGAGGCTGCCCAGGGGCGCTGCCAACAGCCCCCAGGTGCTGGCTAGCCGCAGCGGACGGCCACGGGGGGAGCACACACACCTGTGTGTGTCCCCGGGCCGCACACACGAACTGCCCCGCGCTTCCCGGCGTTGCAAATAGGCCCCCCGGGAAGCCCCGCCCGCCCTAGGGGCTTGTCGGGTGGGGCCGACGCAAGGTGGTTGACTGGGGAGGGCTGCTGCTGCCACACACCCACTCCTGAAGCCCACTGGGGCGGTCCAAGGGCGAGGAGCTCGGAGCTCGGTCAGGGCTGTCCCAGCAGAACTTTTTGAGGGTGGACGGACACGCCCGCGGGCAATCAGGTGTTGCGGGCAGGCCCCGGGGGCAGGCCCTGCTGAGTCCCCGAGCGCCACCTGGGTTCCTGCCACCACCCTTGGGCCGGGATGAGGTGCCACCTTGTGCGTAGAAGCCCTGCACACAGGCAAGAAGCCCCCCAGGCCCGCGGCGCACCCGACCCTGGAGCCCCTGGAGACCCCTGGCCGGATGCAGCCACAGGGAACAGGGGTTCTGAGTTGGCAGGCCCCATTCCCGAAGCATCCACGGGCACTTGCCAAAGGGCTGACACCTGCTGCGCCTCAGCAGCCAACCAACCTCCCTCCCTCTGGTCGGGCACTGCACGCCACACAGCCACTTGTGTCCCCTGTGTCCCTCCCTGGAGGCCGCAGCGCGTTTTGGGTTTTGGCGCGGACGGGCCCCTCTCGGCTTCCGTAGTCCATTTGCCCCCGGAGCCTGCCAGACCCCTGGCTCTAGGAGGCTGCCCAGGGGCGCTGCCAACAGCCCCCAGGTGCTGGCTAGCCGCCTCGGCCGGCCACGGGGGGAGCACACACACCTGCGGGTGTCCCCGGGCCGCACACACGAACTGCCCCGCGCTTCCCGGCGTTGCAAATAGGCCCCCCGGGAAGCCCCGCCCGCCCTAGGGGCTTGTCGGGTGGGGCCCACGCAAGGTGGTTGACTGGGGAGGGCTGCTGCTGCCACACACCCACTCCTGAAGCCCACTGGGGCGGTCCAAGGGCGAGGAGCTCGGAGCTCGGTCAGGGCTGTCCCAGCAGAACTTTTTGAGGGTGGACGGACACGCCCGCGGGCAATCAGGTGTTGCGGGCAGGCCCCGGGGGCAGGCCCTGCTGAGTCCCCGAGCGCCACCTGGGTTCCTGCCACCACCCTTGGGCCGGGATGAGGTGCCACCTTGTGCGTAGAAGCCCTGCACACAGGCAAGAAGCCCCCCAGGCCCGCGGCGCACCCGACCCTGGAGCCCCCTGGCCGGATGCAGCCACAGGGAACGGGGGTTCTGAGTTGGCAGGCCCCATTCCCGAAGCATCCACGGGCACTTCCCGAAGGGCTGACACCTGCTGCGCCTCAGCAGCCAGCCAACCTCCCTCCCTCTGGTCGGGCACTGCAAGCCACACAGCCACTTGTGTCCCCTGTGTCCCTCCCTGGAGGCCGCAGCGCGTTTTGGGTTTTGGCGCGGACGGGCCCCTCTCGGCTTCCGTAGTCCATTTGGCCCCGGAGCCTGCCAGACCCCTGGCTCTAGGAGGCTGCCCAGGGGCGCTGCCAACAGCCCCCAGGTGCTGGCTAGCCGCAGCGGACGGCCACGGGGGGAGCACACACACCTGCGAGTGTCCCCGGGCCGCACACACGAACTGCCCCGCGCTTCCCGGCGTTGCAAATAGGCCCCCCGGGAAGCCCCGCCCGCCCTAGGGGCTTGTCGGGTGGGGCCGACGCAAGGTGGTTGACTGGGGAGGGCTGCTGCTGCCACACACCCACTCCTGAAGCCCACTGGGGCGGTCCAAGGGCGAGGAGCTCGGAGCTCGGTCATGGCTGTTCCAGCAGAACTTTTTGAGGGTGGACGGACACGCCCGCGGGCAATCAGGTGTTGCGGGTAGGCCCCGGGGGCAGGCCCTGCTGAGTCCCCGAGCGCCACCTGGGTTCCTGCCACCACCCTTGGGCCGGGAAGAGGTGCCACCTTGTGCGTAGAAGCCCTGCACACAGGCAAGAAGCCCCCCAGGCCCGCGGCGCACCCGACCCTGGAGCCCCCTGGCTGGATGCAGCCACAGGGAACGGGGGTTCTGAGTTGGCAGGCCCCATTCCCGAAGCATCCACGGGCACTTCCCAAAGGGCTGACACCTGCTGCGCCTCAGCAGCCAGCCAACCTCCCTCCCTCTGGTCGGGCACTGCACGCCACACAGCCACTTGTGTCCCCTGTGTCCCTCCCTGGAGGCCGCAGCGCGTTTTGGGTTTTGGCGCGGACGGGCCCCTCTCGGCTTCCGTAGTCCATTTGCCCCCGGAGCCTGCCAGACCCCTGGCTCTAGGAGGCTGCCCAGGGGCGCTGCCAACAGCCCCCAGGTGCTGGCTAGCCGCCTCGGCCGGCCACGGGGGGAGCACACACACCTGCGGGTGTCCCCGGGCCGCACACACGAACTGCCCCGCGCTTCCCGGCGTTGCAAATAGGCCCCCCGGGAAGCCCCGCCCGCCCTAGGGGCTTGTCGGGTGGGGCCGACGCAAGGTGGTTGACTGGGGAGGGCTGCTGCTGCCACACACCCACTCCTGAAGCCCACTGGGGCGGTCCAAGGGCGAGGAGCTCGGAGCTCGGTCAGGGCTGTCCCAGCAGAACTTTTTGAGGGTGGACGGACACACCCGCGGGCAATCAGGTGTTGCGGGCAGGCCCCGGGGGCAGGCCCTGCTGAGTCCCCGAGCGCCACCTGGGTTCCTGCCACCACCCTTGGGCCGGGATGAGGTGCCACCTTGTGCGTAGAAGCCCTGCACACAGGCAAGAAGCCCCCCAGGCCCGCGGCGCACCCGACCCTGGAGCCCCTGGAGACCCCTGGCCGGATGCAGCCACAGGGAACGGGGGTTCTGAGTTGGCAGGCCCCATTCCCGAAGCATCCACGGGCACTTCCCGAAGGGCTGACACCTGCTGCGCCTCAGCAGCCAGCCAACCTCCCTCCCTCTGGTCGGGCACTGCACGCCACACAGCCACTTGTGTCCCCTGTGTCCCTCCCTGGAGGCCGCAGCGCGTTTTGGGTTTTGGCGCGGACGGGCCCTTCTTGGCTTCCGTAGTCCATTTGCCCCCGGAGCCTGCCAGACCCCTGGCTCTAGGAGGCTGCCCAGGGGCGCTGCCAACAGCCCCCAGGTGCTGGCTAGCCGCCTCGGCCGGCCACGGGGGGAGCACACACACCTGCGGGTGTCCCCGGGCCGCACACACGAACTGCCCCGCGCTTCCCGGCGTTGCAAATAGGCCCCCCGGGAAGCCCCGCCCGCCCTAGGGGCTTGTCGGGTGGGGCCGACGCAAGGTGGTTGACTGGGGAGTGCTGCTGCTGCCACACACCCACTCCTGAAGCCCACTGGGGCGGTCCAAGGGCGAGGAGCTCGGAGCTCGGTCAGGGCTGTCCCAGCAGAACTTTTTGAGGGTGGACGGACACGCCCGCGGGCAATCAGGTGTTGCGGGCAGGCCCCGGGGGCAGGCCCTGCTGAGTCCCCGAGCGCCACCTGGGTTCCTGCCACCACCCTTGGGCCGGGATGAGGTGCCACCTTGTGCGTAGAAGCCCTGCACACAGGCAAGAAGCCCCCCAGGCCCGTGGCGCACCCGACCCTGGAGCCCCTGGAGCCCCCTGGCCGGATGCAGCCACAGGGAACGGGGGTTCTGAGTTGGCAGGCCCCATTCCCGAAGCATCCACAGGCACTTCCCGAAGGGCTGACACCTGCTGCGCCTCAGCAGCCAGCCAACCTCCCTCCCTCTGGTCGGGCACTGCACGCCACACAGCCACTTGTGTCCCCTGTGTCCCTCCCTGGAGGCCGCAGCGCGTTTTGGGTTTTGGCGCGGACGGGCCCCTCTCGGCTTCCGTAGTCCATTTGCCCCCAGAGCCTGCCAGACCCCTGGCTCTAGGAGGCTGCCCAGGGGCGCTGCCAACAGCCCCCAGGTGCTGGCTAGCCGCCTCGGCCGGCCACGGGGGGAGCACACACACCTGCGGGTGTCCCCGGGCCGCACACACGAACTGCCCCGCGCTTCCCGGCGTTGCAAATAGGCCCCCCGGGAAGCCCCGCCCGCCCTAGGGGCTTGTCGGGTGGGGCCGACGCAAGGTGGTTGACTGGGGAGGGCTGCTGCTGCCACACACCCACTCCTGAAGCCCACTGGGGCGGTCCAAGGGCGAGGAGCTCGGAGCTCGGTCAGGGCTGTCCCAGCAGAACTTTTTGAGGGTGGACGGACACGCCCGTGGGCAATCAGGTGTTGCGGGCAGGCCCCGGGGGCAGGCCCTGCTGAGTCCCCGAGCGCCACCTGGGTTCCTGCCACCACCCTTGGGCCGGGATGAGGTGCCACCTTGTGCGTAGAAGCCCTGCACACAGGCAAGAAGCCCCCCAGGCCCGCGGCGCACCCGACCCTGGAGCCCCCTGGCCGGATGCAGCCACAGGGAATGGGGGTTCTGAGTTGGCAGGCCCCATTCCCGAAGCATCCACGGGCACTTCCCGAAGGGCTGACACCTGCTGCACCTCAGCAGCCAGCCAACCTCCCTCCCTCTGGTCGGGCACTGCACGCCACACAGCCACTTGTGTCCCCTGTGTCCCTCCCTGGAGGCCGCAGCGCGTTTTGGGTTTTGGCGCGGACGGGCCCCTCTTGGCTTCCGTAGTCCATTTGCCCCCGGAGCCTGCCAGACCCCTGGCTCTAGGAGGCTGCCCAGGGGCGCTGCCAACAGCCCCCAGGTGCTGGCTAGCCGCCTCGGCCGGCCACGGGGGGAGCACACACACCTGCGGGTGTCCCCGGGCCGCACACACGAACTGCCCCGCGCTTCCCGGCGTTGCAAATAGGCCCCCCGGGAAGCCCCGCCCGCCCTAGGGGCTTGTCGGGTGGGGCCGACGCAAGGTGGTTGACTGGGGAGGGCTGCTGCTGCCACACACCCACTCCTGAAGCCCACTGGGGCGGTCCAAGGGCGAGGAGCTCGGAGCTCGGTCAGGGCTGTCCCAGCAGAACTTTTTGAGGGTGGACGGACACGCCCGCGGGCAATCAGGTGTTGCGGGCAGGCCCCGGGGGCAGGCCCTGCTGAGTCCCCGAGCGCCACCTGGGTTCCTGCCACCACCCTTGGGCCGGGATGAGGTGCCACCTTGTGCGTAGAAGCCCTGCACACAGGCAAGAAGCCCCCCAGGCCCGCGGCGCACCCGACCCTGGAGCCCCCTGGCCGGATGCAGCCACAGGGAACGGGGGTTCTGAGTTGGCAGGCCCCATTCCCGAAGCATCCACGGGCACTTCCCGAAGGGCTGACACCTGCTGCGCCTCAGCAGCCAGCCAACCTCCCTCCCTCTGGTCGGGCACTGCACGCCACACAGCCACTTGTGTCCCCTGTGTCCCTCCCTGGAGGCCGCAGCGCGTTTTGGGTTTTGGCGCGGACGGGCCCCTCTCGGCTTCCGTAGTCCATTTGCCCCCGGAGCCTGCCAGACCCCTGGCTCTAGGAGGCTGCCCAGGGGCGCTGCCAACAGCCCCCAGGTGCTGGCTAGCCGCAGCGGACGGCCACGGGGGGAGCACACACACCTGCGAGTGTCCCCGGGCCGCACACACGAACTGCCCCGCGCTTCCCGGCGTTGCAAATAGGCCCCCCGGGAAGCCCCGCCCACCCTAGGGGCTTGTCGGGTGGGGCCGACGCAAGGTGGTTGACTGGGGAGGGCTGCTGCTGCCACACACCCACTCCTGAAGCCCACTGGGGCGGTCCAAGGGCGAGGAGCTCGGAGCTCGGTCATGGCTGTTCCAGCAGAACTTTTTGAGGGTGGACGGACACGCCCGCGGGCAATCAGGTGTTGCGGGTAGGCCCCGGGGGCAGGCCCTGCTGAGTCCCCGAGCGCCACCTGGGTTCCTGCCACCACCCTTGGGCCGGGAAGAGGTGCCACCTTGTGCGTAGAAGCCCTGCACACAGGCAAGAAGCCCCCCAGGCCCGCGGCGCACCCGACCCTGGAGCCCCCTGGCCGGATGCAGCCACAGGGAACGGGGGTTCTGAGTTGGCAGGCCCCATTCCCGAAGCATCCACGGGCACTTCCCAAAGGGCTGACACCTGCTGCGCCTCAGCAGCCAGCCAACCTCCCTCCCTCTGGTCGGGCACTGCACGCCACACAGCCACTTGTGTCCCCTGTGTCCCTCCCTGGAGGCCGCAGCGCGTTTTGGGTTTTGGCGCAGACGGGCCCCTCTCGGCTTCCGTAGTCCATTTGCCCCCGGAGCCTGCCAGACCCCTGGCTCTAGGAGGCTGCCCAGGGGCGCTGCCAACAGCCCCCAGGTGCTGGCTAGCCGCCTCGGCCGGCCACGGGGGGAGCACACACACCTGCGGGTGTCCCCGGGCCGCACACACGAACTGCCCCGCGCTTCCCGGCGTTGCAAATAGGCCCCCCGGGAAGCCCCGCCCGCCCTAGGGGCTTGTCGGGTGGGGCCGACGCAAGGTGGTTGACTGGGGAGGGCTGCTGCTGCCACACACCCACTCCTGAAGCCCACTGGGGCGGTCCAAGGGCGAGGAGCTCGGAGCTCGGTCAGGGCTGTCCCAGCAGAACTTTTTGAGGGTGGACGGACACACCCGCGGGCAATCAGGTGTTGCGGGCAGGCCCCGGGGGCAGGCCCTGCTGAGTCCCCGAGCGCCACCTGGGTTCCTGCCACCACCCTTGGGCCGGGATGAGGTGCCACCTTGTGCGTAGAAGCCCTGCACACAGGCAAGAAGCCCCCCAGGCCCGCGGCGCACCCGACCCTGGAGCCCCTGGAGCCCCCTGGCCGGATGCAGCCACAGGGAACGGGGGTTCTGAGTTGGCAGGCCCCATTCCCGAAGCATCCACGGGCACTTCCCGAAGGGCTGACACCTGCTGCGCCTCAGCAGCCAGCCAACCTCCCTCCCTCTGGTCGGGCACTGCACGCCACACAGCCACTTGTGTCCCCTGTGTCCCTCCGTGGAGGCCGCAGCGCGTTTTGGGTTTTGGCGCGGACGGGCCCCTCTGGGCTTCCATAGTCCATTTGCCCCCGGAGCCTGCCAGACCCCTGGCTCTAGGAGGCTGCCCAGGGGCGCTGCCAACAGCCCCCAGGTGCTGGCTAGCCGCCTCGGCCGGCCACGGGGGGAGCACACACACCTGCGGGTGTCCCCGGGCCGCACACACGAACTGCCCCGCGCTTCCCGGCGTTGCAAATAGGCCCCCCGGGAAGCCCCGCCCGCCCTAGGGGCTTGTCGGGTGGGGCCGACGCAAGGTGGTTGACTGGGGAGTGCTGCTGCTGCCACACACCCACTCCTGAAGCCCACTGGGGCGGTCCAAGGGCGAGGAGCTCGGAGCTCGGTCAGGGCTGTCCCAGCAGAACTTTTTGAGGGTGGACGGACACGCCCGCGGGCAATCAGGTGTTGCGGGCAGGCCCCGGGGGCAGGCCCTGCTGAGTCCCCGAGCGCCACCTGGGTTCCTGCCACCACCCTTGGGCCGGGATGAGGTGCCACCTTGTGCGTAGAAGCCCTGCACACAGGCAAGAAGCCCCCCAGGCCCGCGGCGCACCCGACCCTGGAGCCCCTGGAGCCCCCTGGCCGGATGCAGCCACAGGGAACGGGGGTTCTGAGTTGGCAGGCCCCATTCCCGAAGCATCCACAGGCACTTCCCGAAGGGCTGACACCTGCTGCGCCTCAGCAGCCAGCCAACCTCCCTCCCTCTGGTCGGGCACTGCACGCCACACAGCCACTTGTGTCCCCTGTGTCCCTCCCTGGAGGCCGCAGCGCGTTTTGGGTTTTGGCGCGGACGGGCCCCTCTCGGCTTCCGTAGTCCATTTGCCCCCGGAGCCTGCCAGACCCCTGGCTCTAGGAGGCTGCCCAGGGGCGCTGCCAACAGCCCCCAGGTGCTGGCTAGCCGCCTCGGCCGGCCACGGGGGGAGCACACACACCTGCGGGTGTCCCCGGGCCGCACACACGAACTGCCCCGCGCTTCCCGGCGTTGCAAATAGGCCCCCCGGGAAGCCCCGCCCGCCCTAGGGGCTTGTCGGGTGGGGCCGACGCAAGGTGGTTGACTGGGGAGGGCTGCTGCTGCCACACACCCACTCCTGAAGCCCACTGGGGCGGTCCAAGGGCGAGGAGCTCGGAGCTCGGTCAGGGCTGTCCCAGCAGAACTTTTTGAGGGTGGACGGACACGCCCGCGGGCAATCAGGTGTTGCGGGCAGGCCCCGGGGGCAGGCCCTGCTGAGTCCCCGAGCGCCACCTGGGTTCCTGCCACCACCCTTGGGCCGGGATGAGGTGCCACCTTGTGCGTAGAAGCCCTGCACACAGGCAAGAAGCCCCCCAGGCCCGCGGCGCACCCGACCCTGGAGCCCCCTGGCCGGCTGCAGCCACAGGGAACGGGGGTTCTGAGTTGGCAGGCCCCATTCCCGAAGCATCCATGGGCACTTCCCGAAGGGCTGACACCTGCTGCGCCTCAGCAGCCAGCCAACCTCCCTCCCTCTGGTCGGGCACTGCACGCCACACAGCCACTTGTGTCCCCTGTGTCCCTCCCTGGAGGCCGCAGCGCGTTTTGGGTTTTGGCGCGGACGGGCCCCTCTCGGCTTCCGTAGTCCATTTGCCCCCGGAGCCTGCCAGACCCCTGGCTCTAGGAGGCTGCCCAGGGGCGCTGCCAACAGCCCCCAGGTGCTGGCTAGCCGCCTCGGCCGGCCACGGGGGGAGCACACACACCTGCGGGTGTCCCCGGGCCGCACACACGAACTGCCCCGCGCTTCCCGGCGTTGCAAATAGGCCCCCTGGGAATCCCCGCCCGCCCTAGGGGCTTGTCGGGTGGGGCCGACGCAAGGTGGTTGACTGGGGAGGGCTGCTGCTGGCACACACCCACTCCTGAAGCCCACTGGGGCGGTCCAAGGGCGAGGAGCTCGGAGCTCGGTCAGGGCTGTCCCAGCAGAACTTTTTGAGGGTGGACGGACATGCCCGCGGGCAATCAGGTGTTGCGGGCAGGCCCCGGGGGCAGGCCCTGCTGAGTCCCCGAGCGCCACCTGGGTTCCTGCCACCACCCTTGGGCCGGGATGAGGTGCCACCTTGTGCATAAAAGCCCTGCACACAGGCAAGAAGCCCCCCAGGCCCGCGGCGCACCCGACCCTGGAGCCCCCTGGCCGGATGCAGCCACAGGGAACGGGGGTTCTGAGTTGGCAGGCCCCATTCCCGAAGCATCCACGGGCACTTCCCGAAGGGCTGACACCTGCTGCGCCTCAGCAGCCAGCCAACCTCCCTCCCTCTGGTCGGGCACTGCACGCCACACAGCCACTTGTGTCCCCTGTGTCCCTCCCTGGAGGCCGCAGCGCGTTTTGGGTTTTGGCGCGGACGGGCCCCTCTCGGCTTCCGTAGTCCATTTGCCCCTGGAGCCTGCCAGACCCCTGGCTCTAGGAGGCTGCCCAGGGGCGCTGCCAACAGCCCCCAGGTGCTGGCTAGCCGCCTCGGCCGGCCACGGGGGGAGCACACACACCTGCGGGTGTCCCCGGGCCGCACACACGAACTGCCCCGCGCTTCCCGGCGTTGCAAATAGGCCCCCCGGGAAGCCCCGCCCGCCCTAGGGGCTTGTCGGGTGGGGCCGACGCAAGGTGGTTGACTGGGGAGGGCTGCTGCTGCCACACACCCACTCCTGAAGCCCACTGGGGCGGTCAAAGGGCGAGGAGCTCGGAGCTCGGTCAGGGCTGTCCCAGCAGAACTTTTTGAGGGTGGACGGACACGCCCGCGGGCAATCAGGTGTTGCGGGCAGGCCCCGGGGGCAGGCCCTGCTGAGTCCCCGAGCGCCACCTGGGTTCCTGCCACCACCCTTGGGCCGGGATGAGGTGCCACCTTGTGCGTAGAAGCCCTGCACACAGGCAAGAAGCCCCCCAGGCCCGCGGCGCACCCGACCCTGGAGCCCCTGGAGCCCCCTGGCCGGATGCAGCCACAGGGAACGGGGGTTCTGAGTTGGCAGGCCCCATTCCCGAAGCATCCACGGGCACTTCCCGAAGGGCTGACACCTGCTGCGCCTCAGCAGCCAGCCAACCTCCCTCCCTCTGGTCGGGCACTGCACGCCACACAGCCACTTGTGTCCCCTGTGTCCCTCCCTGGAGGCCGCAGCGCGTTTTGGGTTTTGGCGCGGACGGGCCCCTCTCGGCTTCCGTAGTCCATTTGCCCCCGGAGCCTGCCAGACCCCTGGCTCTAGGAGGCTGCCCAGGGGCGCTGCCAACAGCCCCCAGGTGCTGGCTAGCCGCCTCGGCCGGCCACGGGGGGAGCACACACACCTGCGGGTGTCCCCGGGCCGCACACACGAACTGCCCCGCGCTTCCCGGCGTTGCAAATAGGCCCCCCGGGAAGCCCCGCCCGCCCTAGGGGCTTGTCGGGTGGGGCCGACGCAAGGTGGTTGACTGGGGAGGGCTGCTGCTGCCACACACCCACTCCTGAAGCCCACTGGGGCGGTCCAAGGGCGAGGAGCTCGGAGCTCGGTCAGGGCTGTCCCAGCAGAACTTTTTGAGGGTGGACGGACACGCCCGCGGGCAATCAGGTGTTGCGGGCAGGCCCCGGGGGCAGGCCCTGCTGAGTCCCCGAGCGCCACCTGGGTTCCTGCCACCACCCTTGGGCCGGGATGAGGTGCCACCTTGTGCGTAGAAGCCCTGCACACAGGCAAGAAGCCCCCCAGGCCCGCGGCGCACCCGACCCTGGAGCCCCTGGAGCCCCCTGGCCGGATGCAGCCACAGGGAACGGGGGTTCTGAGTTGGCAGGCCCCATTCCCGAAGCATCCACAGGCACTTCCCGAAGGGCTGACACCTGCTGCGCCTCAGCAGCCAGCCAACCTCCCTCCCTCTGGTCGGGCACTGCACGCCACACAGCCACTTGTGTCCCCTGTGTCCCTCCCTGGAGGCCGCAGCGCGTTTTGGGTTTGGGCGCGGACGGGCCCCTCTCGGCTTCCGTAGTCCATTTGCCCCCGGAGCCTGCCAGACCCCTG
This sequence comes from Lepus europaeus, assembly GCF_033115175.1. Lineage (NCBI taxonomy): Eukaryota > Metazoa > Chordata > Mammalia > Lagomorpha > Leporidae > Lepus > Lepus europaeus. The sequence continues at coordinate 12,372 of NW_026909241.1, read as the reverse complement.
GCTCTAGGAGGCTGCCCAGGGGCACTGCCAACAGCCCCCAGGTGCTGGCTAGCCGCCTCGGCCGGCCACGGGGGGAGCACACACACCTGCGGGTGTCCCCGGGCCGCACACACGAACTGCCCCGCGCTTCCCGGCGTTGCATATAGGCCCCCCGGGAAGCCCCGCCCGCCCTAGGGGCTTGTCGGGTGGGGCCGACGCAAGGTGGTTGACTGGGGAGGGCTGCTGCTGGCACACACCCACTCCTGAAGCCCACTGGGGCGGTCCAAGGGCGAGGAGCTCGGAGCTCGGTCAGGGCTGTTCCAGCAGAACTTTTTGAGGGTGGACGGACACGCCCGCGGGCAATCAGGTGTTGCGGGTAGGCCCCGGGGGCAGGCCCTGCTGAGTCCCCGAGCGCCACCTGGGTTCCTGCCACCACCCTTGGGCCGGGAAGAGGTGCCACCTTGTGCGTAGAAGCCCTGCACACAGGCAAGAAGCCCCCCAGGCCCGCGGCGCACCCGACCCTGGAGCCCCTGGAGCCCCCTGGCCGGATGCAGCCACAGGGAACGGGGGTTCTGAGTTGGCAGGCCCCATTCCCGAAGCATCCACGGGCACTTCCCGAAGGGCTGACACCTGCTGCGCCTCAGCAGCCAGCCAACCTCCCTCCCTCTGGTCGGGCACTGCACGCCACACAGGACTTGTGTCCCCTGTGTCCCTCCCTGGAGGCCGCAGCGCGTTTTGGGTTTTGGCGCGGACGGGCCCCTCTCGGCTTCCGTAGTCCATTTGCCCCCGGAGCCTGCCAGACCCCTGGCTCTAGGAGGCTGCCCAGGGGCGCTGCCAACAGCCCCCAGGTGCTGGCTAGCCGCCTCGGCCGGCCACGGGGGGAGCACACACACCTGCGGGTGTCCCCGGGCCGCACACACGAACTGCCCCGCGCTTCCCGGCGTTGCAAATAGGCCCCCCGGGAAGCCCCGCCCGCCCTAGGGGCTTGTCGGGTGGGGCCGACGCAAGGTGGTTGACTGGGGAGGGCTGCTGCTGCCACACACCCACTCCTGAAGCCCACTGGGGCGGTCCAAGGGCGAGGAGCTCGGAGCTCGGTCAGGGCTGTCCCAGCAGAACTTTTTGAGGGTGGACGGACACGCCCGCGGGCAATCAGGTGTTGCGGGCAGGCCCCGGGGGCAGGCCCTGCTGAGTCCCCGAGCGCCACCTGGGTTCCTGCCACCACCCTTGGGCCGGGATGAGGTGCCACCTTGTGCGTAGAAGCCCTGCACACAGGCAAGAAGCCCCCCAGGCCCGCGGCGCACCCGACCCTGGAGCCCCCTGGCCGGATGCAGCCACAGGGAACGGGGGTTCTGAGTTGGCAGGCCCCATTCCCGAAGCATCCACGGGCACTTCCCGAAGGGCTGACACCTGCTGCGCCTCAGCAGCCAGCCAACCTCCCTCCCTCTGGTCGGGCACTGCACGCCACACAGCCACTTGTGTCCCCTGTGTCCCTCCCTGGAGGCCGCAGCGCGTTTTGGGTTTTGGCGCGGACGGGCCCCTCTCGGCTTCCGTAGTCCATTTGCCCCCAGAGCCTGCCAGACCCCTGGCTCTAGGAGGCTGCCCAGGGGCGCTGCCAACAGCCCCCAGGTGCTGGCTAGCCGCCTCGGCCGGCCACGGGGGGAGCACACACACCTGCGGGTGTCCCCGGGCCGCACACACGAACTGCCCCGCGCTTCCCGGCGTTGCAAATAGGCCCCCCGGGAAGCCCCGCCCGCCCTAGGGGCTTGTCGGGTGGGGCCGACGCAAGGTGGTTGACTGGGGAGGGCTGCTGCTACCACACACCCACTCCTGAAGCCCACTGGGGCGGTCCAAGGGCGAGGAGCTCGGAGCTCGGTCAGGGCTGTCCCAGCAGAACTTTTTGAGGGTGGACGGACACGCCCGCGGGCAATCAGGTGTTGCGGGCAGGCCCCGGGGGCAGGCCCTGCTGAGTCCCCGAGCGCCACCTGGGTTCCTGCCACCACCCTTGGGCCGGGATGAGGTGCCACCTTGTGCGTAGAAGCCCTGCACACAGGCAAGAAGCCCCCCAGGCCCGCGGCGCACCCGACCCTGGAGCCCCCTGGCCGGATGCAGCCACAGGGAACGGGGGTTCTGAGTTGGCAGGCCCCATTCCCGAAGCATCCACGGGCACTTCCCGAAGGGCTGACACCTGCTGCGCCTCAGCAGCCAGCCAACCTCCCTCCCTCTGGTCAGGCACTGCACGCCACACAGCCACTTGTGTCCCCTGTGTCCCTCCCTGGAGGCCGCAGCGCGTTTTGGGTTTTGGCGCGGACGGGCCCCTCTCGGCTTCCGTAGTCCATTTGCCCCCGGAGCCTGCCAGACCCCTGGCTCTAGGAGGCTGCCCAGGGGCGCTGCCAACAGCCCCCAGGTGCTGGCTAGCCGCCTCGGCCGGCCACGGGGGGAGCACACACACCTGCGGGTGTCCCCGGGCCGCACACACGAACTGCCCCGCGCTTCCCGGCGTTGCAAATAGGCCCCCCGGGAAGCCCCGCCCGCCCTAGGGGCTTGTCGGGTGGGGCCGACGCAAGGTGGTTGACTGGGGAGGGCTGCTGCTGCCACACACCCACTCCTGAAGCCCACTGGGGCGGTCCAAGGGCGAGGAGCTCGGAGCTCGGTCAGGGCTGTCCCAGCAGAACTTTTTGAGGGTGGACGGACACGCCCGCGGGCAATCAGGTGTTGCGGGCAGGCCCCGGGGGCAGGCCCTGCTGAGTCCCCGAGCGCCACCTGGGTTCCTGCCACCACCCTTGGGCCGGGATGAGGTGCCACCTTGTGCGTAGAAGCCCTGCACACAGGCAAGAAGCCCCCCAGGCCCGCGGCGCACCCGACCCTGGAGCCCCCTGGCCGGATGCAGCCACAGGGAACGGGGGTTCTGAGTTGGCAGGCCCCATTCCCGAAGCATCCACGGGCACTTCCCGAAGGGCTGACACCTGCTGCGCCTCAGCAGCCAGCCAACCTCCCTCCCTCTGGTCGGGCACTGCACGCCACACAGCCACTTGTGTCCCCTGTGTCCCTCCCTGGAGGCCGCAGCGCGTTTTGGGTTTTGGCGCGGACGGGCCCCTCTCGGCTTCCGTAGTCCATTTGCCCCCGGAGCCTGCCAGACCCCTGGCTCTAGGAGGCTGCCCAGGGGCGCTGCCAACAGCCCCCAGGTGCTGGCTAGCCGCCTCGGCCGGCCACGGGGGGAGCACACACACCTGCGGGTGTCCCCGGGCCGCACACACGAACTGCCCCGCGCTTCCCGGCGTTGCAAATAGGCCCCCCGGGAAGCCCCGCCCGCCCTAGGGGCTTGTCGGGTGGGGCCGACGCAAGGTGGTTGACTGGGGAGGGCTGCTGCTGCCACACACCCACTCCTGAAGCCCACTGGGGCGGTCCAAGGGCGAGGAGCTCGGAGCTCGGTCAGGGCTGTCCCAGCAGAACTTTTTGAGGGTGGACGGACACGCCCGCGGGCAATCAGGTGTTGCGGGCAGGCCCCGGGGGCAGGCCCTGCTGAGTCCCCGAGCGCCACCTGGGTTCCTGCCACCACCCTTGGGCCGGGATGAGGTGCCACCTTGTGCGTAGAAGCCCTGCACACAGGCAAGAAGCCCCCCAGGCCCGCGGCGCACCCGACCCTGGAGCCCCCTGGCCGGATGCAGCCACAGGGAACGGGGGTTCTGAGTTGGCAGGCCCCATTCCCGAAGCATCCACGGGCACTTCCCGAAGGGCTGACACCTGCTGCGCCTCAGCAGCCAGCCAACCTCCCTCCCTCTGGTCAGGCACTGCACGCCACACAGCCACTTGTGTCCCCTGTGTCCCTCCCTGGAGGCCGCAGCGCGTTTTGGGTTTTGGCGCGGACGGGCCCCTCTCGGCTTCCGTAGTCCATTTGCCCCCGGAGCCTGCCAGACCCCTGGCTCTAGGAGGCTGCCCAGGGGCGCTGCCAACAGCCCCCAGGTGCTGGCTAGCCGCCTCGGCCGGCCACGGGGGGAGCACACACACCTGCGGGTGTCCCCGGGCCGCACACACGAACTGCCCCGCGCTTCCCGGCGTTGCAAATAGGCCCCCCGGGAAGCCCCGCCCGCCCTAGGGGCTTGTCGGGTGGGGCCGACGCAAGGTGGTTGCCTGGGGAGGGCTGCTGCTGCCACACACCCACTCCTGAAGCCCACTGGGGCGGTCCAAGGGCGAGGAGCTCGGAGCTCGGTCAGGGCTGTCCCAGCAGAACTTTTTGAGGGTGGACGGACACGCCCGCGGGCAATCAGGTGTTGCGGGCAGGCCCCGGGGGCAGGCCCTGCTGAGTCCCCGAGCGCCACCTGGGTTCCTGCCACCACCCTTGGGCCGGGATGAGGTGCCACCTTGTGCGTAGAAGCCCTGCACACAGGCAAGAAGCCCCCCAGGCCCGCGGCGCACCCGACCCTGGAGCCCCCTGGCCGGATGCAGCCACAGGGAACGGGGGTTCTGAGTTGGCAGGCCCCATTCCCGAAGCATCCACGGGCACTTCCCGAAGGGCTGACACCTGCTGCGCCTCAGCAGCCAGCCAACCTCCCTCCCTCTGGTCGGGCACTGCACGCCACACAGCCACTTGTGTCCCCTGTGTCCCTCCCTGGAGGCCGCAGCGCGTTTTGGGTTTTGGCGCGGACGGGCCCCTCTCGGCTTCCGTAGTCCATTTGCCCCCAGAGCCTGCCAGACCCCTGGCTCTAGGAGGCTGCCCAGGGGCGCTGCCAACAGCCCCCAGGTGCTGGCTAGCCGCCTCGGCCGGCCACGGGGGGAGCACACACACCTGCGGGTGTCCCCGGGCCGCACACACGAACTGCCCCGCGCTTCCCGGCGTTGCAAATAGGCCCCCCGGGAAGCCCCGCCCGCCCTAGGGGCTTGTCGGGTGGGGCCGACGCAAGGTGGTTGACTGGGGAGGGCTGCTGCTACCACACACCCACTCCTGAAGCCCACTGGGGCGGTCCAAGGGCGAGGAGCTCGGAGCTCGGTCAGGGCTGTCCCAGCAGAACTTTTTGAGGGTGGACGGACACGCCCGCGGGCAATCAGGTGTTGCGGGCAGGCCCCGGGGGCAGGCCCTGCTGAGTCCCCGAGCGCCACCTGGGTTCCTGCCACCACCCTTGGGCCGGGATGAGGTGCCACCTTGTGCGTAGAAGCCCTGCACACAGGCAAGAAGCCCCCCAGGCCCGCGGCGCACCCGACCCTGGAGCCCCCTGGCCGGATGCAGCCACAGGGAACGGGGGTTCTGAGTTGGCAGGCCCCATTCCCGAAGCATCCACGGGCACTTCCCGAAGGGCTGACACCTGCTGCGCCTCAGCAGCCAGCCAACCTCCCTCCCTCTGGTCAGGCACTGCACGCCACACAGCCACTTGTGTCCCCTGTGTCCCTCCCTGGAGGCCGCAGCGCGTTTTGGGTTTTGGCGCGGACGGGCCCCTCTCGGCTTCCGTAGTCCATTTGCCCCCGGAGCCTGCCAGACCCCTGGCTCTAGGAGGCTGCCCAGGGGCGCTGCCAACAGCCCCCAGGTGCTGGCTAGCCGCCTCGGCCGGCCACGGGGGGAGCACACACACCTGCGGGTGTCCCCGGGCCGCACACACGAACTGCCCCGCGCTTCCCGGCGTTGCAAATAGGCCCCCCGGGAAGCCCCGCCCGCCCTAGGGGCTTGTCGGGTGGGGCCGACGCAAGGTGGTTGACTGGGGAGGGCTGCTGCTGCCACACACCCACTCCTGAAGCCCACTGGGGCGGTCCAAGGGCGAGGAGCTCGGAGCTCGGTCAGGGCTGTCCCAGCAGAACTTTTTGAGGGTGGACGGACACGCCCGCGGGCAATCAGGTGTTGCGGGCAGGCCCCGGGGGCAGGCCCTGCTGAGTCCCCGAGCGCCACCTGGGTTCCTGCCACCACCCTTGGGCCGGGATGAGGTGCCACCTTGTGCGTAGAAGCCCTGCACACAGGCAAGAAGCCCCCCAGGCCCGCGGCGCACCCGACCCTGGAGCCCCCTGGCCGGATGCAGCCACAGGGAACGGGGGTTCTGAGTTGGCAGGCCCCATTCCCGAAGCATCCACGGGCACTTCCCGAAGGGCTGACACCTGCTGCGCCTCAGCAGCCAGCCAACCTCCCTCCCTCTGGTCGGGCACTGCACGCCACACAGCCACTTGTGTCCCCTGTGTCCCTCCCTGGAGGCTGCAGCGCGTTTTGGGTTTTGGCGCGGACGGGCCCCTCTCGGCTTCCGTAGTCCATTTGCCCCCAGAGCCTGCCAGACCCCTGGCTCTAGGAGGCTGCCCAGGGGCGCTGCCAACAGCCCCCAGGTGCTGGCTAGCCGCCTCGGCCGGCCACGGGGGGAGCACACACACCTGCGGGTGTCCCCGGGCCGCACACACGAACTGCCCCGCGCTTCCCGGCGTTGCAAATAGGCCCCCCGGGAAGCCCCGCCCGCCCTAGGGGCTTGTCGGGTGGGGCCGACGCAAGGTGGTTGCCTGGGGAGGGCTGCTGCTACCACACACCCACTCCTGAAGCCCACTGGGGCGGTCCAAGGGCGAGGAGCTCGGAGCTCGGTCAGGGCTGTTCCAGCAGAACTTTTTGAGGGTGGACGGACACGCCCGCGGGCAATCAGGTGTTGCGGGTAGGCCCCGGGGGCAGGCCCTGCTGAGTCCCCGAGCGCCACCTGGGTTCCTGCCACCACCCTTGGGCCGGGAAGAGGTGCCACCTTGTGCGTAGAAGCCCTGCACACAGGCAAGAAGCCCCCCAGGCCCGCGGCGCACCCGACCCTGGAGCCCCTGGAGCCCCCTGGCCGGATGCAGCCACAGGGAACGGGGGTTCTGAGTTGGCAGGCCCCATTCCCGAAGCATCCACGGGCACTTCCCGAAGGGCTGACACCTGCTGCGCCTCAGCAGCCAGCCAACCTCCCTCCCTCTGGTCGGGCACTGCACGCCACACAGCCACTTGTGTCCCCTGTGTCCCTCCCTGGAGGCCGCAGCGCGTTTTGGGTTTTGGCGCGGACGGGCCCCTCTCGGCTTCCGTAGTCCATTTGCCCCCGGAGCCTGCCAGACCCCTGGCTCTAGGAGGCTGCCCAGGGGCGCTGCCAACAGCCCCCAGGTGCTGGCTAGCCGCAGCGGACGGCCACGGGGGGAGCACACACACCTGTGGGTGTCCCTGGGCCGCACACACGAACTGCCCCGCGCTTCCCGGCGTTGCAAATAGGCCCCCCGGGAAGCCCCGCCCGCCCTAGGGGCTTGTCGGGTGGGGCCGACGCAAGGTGGTTGACTGGGGAGGGCTGCTGCTGGCACACACCCACTCCTGAAGCCCACTGGGGCGGTCCAAGGGCGAGGAGCTCGGAGCTCGGTCAGGGCTGTCCCAGCAGAACTTTTTGAGGGTGGACGGACACGCCCGCGGGCAATCAGGTGTTGCGGGCAGGCCCCGGGGGCAGGCCCTGCTGAGTCCCCGAGCGCCACCTGGGTTCCTGCCACCACCCTTGGGCCGGGATGAGGTGCCACCTTGTGCGTAGAAGCCCTGCACACAGGCAAGAAGCCCCCCAGGCCCGCGGCGCACCCGACCCTGGAGCCCCTGGAGACCCCTGGCCGGATGCAGCCACAGGGAACAGGGGTTCTGAGTTGGCAGGCCCCATTCCCGAAGCATCCACGGGCACTTGCCAAAGGGCTGACACCTGCTGCGCCTCAGCAGCCAGCCAACCTCCCTCCCTCTGGTCGGGCACTGCACGCCACACAGCCACTTGTGTCCCCTGTGTCCCTCCCTGGAGGCCGCAGCGCGTTTTGGGTTTTGGCGCGGACGGGCCCCTCTCGGCTTCCGTAGTCCATTTGCCCCTGGAGCCTGCCAGACCCCTGGCTCTAGGAGGCTGCCCAGGGGCGCTGCCAACAGCCCCCAGGTGCTGGCTAGCCGCCTCGGCCGGCCACGGGGGGAGCACACACACCTGCGGGTGTCCCCGGGCCGCACACACGAACTGCCCCGCGCTTCCCGGCGTTGCAAATAGGCCCCCCGGGAAGCCCCGCCCGCCCTAGGGGCTTGTCGGGTGGGGCCGACGCAAGGTGGTTGACTGGGGAGGGCTGCTGCTGCCACACACCCACTCCTGAAGCCCACTGGGGCGGTCCAAGGGCGAGGAGCTCGGAGCTCGGTCAGGGCTGTCCCAGCAGAACTTTTTGAGGGTGGACGGACACGCCCGCGGGCAATCAGGTGTTGCGGGCAGGCCCCGGGGGCAGGCCCTGCTGAGTCCCCGAGCGCCACCTGGGTTCCTGCCACCACCCTTGGGCCGGGATGAGGTGCCACCTTGTGCGTAGAAGCCCTGCACACAGGCAAGAAGCCCCCCAGGCCCGCGGCGCACCCGACCCTGGAGCCCCCTGGCCGGATGCAGCCACAGGGAACGGGGGTTCTGAGTTGGCAGGCCCCATTCCCGAAGCATCCACGGGCACTTCCCGAAGGGCTGACACCTGCTGCGCCTCAGCAGCCAGCCAACCTCCCTCCCTCTGGTCGGGCACTGCACGCCACACAGCCACTTGTGTCCCCTGTGTCCCTCCCTGGAGGCCGCAGCGCGTTTTGGGTTTTGGCGCGGACGGGCCCCTCTCGGCTTCCGTAGTCCATTTGCCCCCGGAGCCTGCCAGACCCCTGGCTCTAGGAGGCTGCCCAGGGGCGCTGCCAACAGCCCCCAGGTGCTGGCTAGCCGCCTCGGCCGGCCACGGGGGGAGCACACACACCTGCGGGTGTCCCCGGGCCGCACACACGAACTGCCCCGCGCTTCCCGGCGTTGCAAATAGGCCCCCCGGGAAGCCCCGCCCGCCCTAGGGGCTTGTCGGGTGGGGCCGACGCAAGGTGGTTGACTGGGGAGGGCTGCTGCTGCCACACACCCACTCCTGAAGCCCACTGGGGCGGTCCAAGGGCGAGGAGCTCGGAGCTCGGTCAGGGCTGTCCCAGCAGAACTTTTTGAGGGTGGACGGACACGCCCGCGGGCAATCAGGTGTTGCGGGCAGGCCCCGGGGGCAGGCCCTGCTGAGTCCCCGAGCGCCACCTGGGTTCCTGCCACCACCCTTGGGCCGGGAAGAGGTGCCACCTTGTGCGTAGAAGCCCTGCACACAGGCAAGAAGCCCCCCAGGCCCGCGGCGCACCCGACCCTGGAGCCCCCTGGCCGGATGCAGCCACAGGGAACAGGGGTTCTGAGTTGGCAGGCCCCATTCCCGAAGCATCCACGGGCACTTCCCGAAGGGCTGACACCTGCTGCGCCTCAGCAGCCAGCCAACCTCCCTCCCTCTGGTCGGGCACTGCACGCCACACAGCCACTTGTGTCCCCTGTGTCCCTCCCTGGAGGCCGCAGCGCGTTTTGGGTTTTGGCGCGGACGGGCCCCTCTCGGCTTCCGTAGTCCATTTGCCCCCGGAGCCTGCCAGACCCCTGGCTCTAGGAGGCTGCCCAGGGGCACTGCCAACAGCCCCCAGGTGCTGGCTAGCCGCCTCGGCCGGCCACGGGGGGAGCACACACACCTGCGGGTGTCCCCGGGCCGCACACACGAACTGCCCCGCGCTTCCCGGCGTTGCATATAGGCCCCCCGGGAAGCCCCGCCCGCCCTAGGGGCTTGTCGGGTGGGGCCGACGCAAGGTGGTTGACTGGGGAGGGCTGCTGCTGGCACACACCCACTCCTGAAGCCCACTGGGGCGGTCCAAGGGCGAGGAGCTCGGAGCTCGGTCAGGGCTGTTCCAGCAGAACTTTTTGAGGGTGGACGGACACGCCCGCGGGCAATCAGGTGTTGCGGGTAGGCCACGGGGGCAGGCCCTGCTGAGTCCCCGAGCGCCACCTGGGTTCCTGCCACCACCCTTGGGCCGGGATGAGGTGCCACCTTGTGCGTAGAAGCCCTGCACACAGGCAAGAAGCCCCCCAGGCCCGCGGCGCACCCGACCCTGGAGCCCCTGGAGCCCCCTGGCCGGATGCAGCCACAGGGAACGGGGGTTCTGAGTTGGCAGGCCCCATTCCCGAAGCATCCACGGGCACTTCCCGAAGGGCTGACACCTGCTGCGCCTCAGCAGCCAGCCAACCTCCCTCCCTCTGGTCGGGCACTGCACGCCACACAGCCACTTGTGTCCCCTGTGTCCCTCCCTGGAGGCCGCAGCGCGTTTTGGGTTTTGGCGCGGACGGGCCCCTCTCGGCTTCCGTAGTCCATTTGCCCCCGGAGCCTGCCAGACCCCTGGCTCTAGGAGGCTGCCCAGGGGCGCTGCCAACAGCCCCCAGGTGCTGGCTAGCCGCAGCGGACGGCCACGGGGGGAGCACACACACCTGTGTGTGTCCCCGGGCCGCACACACGAACTGCCCCGCGCTTCCCGGCGTTGCAAATAGGCCCCCCGGGAAGCCCCGCCCGCCCTAGGGGCTTGTCGGGTGGGGCCGACGCAAGGTGGTTGACTGGGGAGGGCTGCTGCTGCCACACACCCACTCCTGAAGCCCACTGGGGCGGTCCAAGGGCGAGGAGCTCGGAGCTCGGTCAGGGCTGTCCCAGCAGAACTTTTTGAGGGTGGACGGACACGCCCGCGGGCAATCAGGTGTTGCGGGCAGGCCCCGGGGGCAGGCCCTGCTGAGTCCCCGAGCGCCACCTGGGTTCCTGCCACCACCCTTGGGCCGGGATGAGGTGCCACCTTGTGCGTAGAAGCCCTGCACACAGGCAAGAAGCCCCCCAGGCCCGCGGCGCACCCGACCCTGGAGCCCCTGGAGACCCCTGGCCGGATGCAGCCACAGGGAACAGGGGTTCTGAGTTGGCAGGCCCCATTCCCGAAGCATCCACGGGCACTTGCCAAAGGGCTGACACCTGCTGCGCCTCAGCAGCCAACCAACCTCCCTCCCTCTGGTCGGGCACTGCACGCCACACAGCCACTTGTGTCCCCTGTGTCCCTCCCTGGAGGCCGCAGCGCGTTTTGGGTTTTGGCGCGGACGGGCCCCTCTCGGCTTCCGTAGTCCATTTGCCCCCGGAGCCTGCCAGACCCCTGGCTCTAGGAGGCTGCCCAGGGGCGCTGCCAACAGCCCCCAGGTGCTGGCTAGCCGCCTCGGCCGGCCACGGGGGGAGCACACACACCTGCGGGTGTCCCCGGGCCGCACACACGAACTGCCCCGCGCTTCCCGGCGTTGCAAATAGGCCCCCCGGGAAGCCCCGCCCGCCCTAGGGGCTTGTCGGGTGGGGCCCACGCAAGGTGGTTGACTGGGGAGGGCTGCTGCTGCCACACACCCACTCCTGAAGCCCACTGGGGCGGTCCAAGGGCGAGGAGCTCGGAGCTCGGTCAGGGCTGTCCCAGCAGAACTTTTTGAGGGTGGACGGACACGCCCGCGGGCAATCAGGTGTTGCGGGCAGGCCCCGGGGGCAGGCCCTGCTGAGTCCCCGAGCGCCACCTGGGTTCCTGCCACCACCCTTGGGCCGGGATGAGGTGCCACCTTGTGCGTAGAAGCCCTGCACACAGGCAAGAAGCCCCCCAGGCCCGCGGCGCACCCGACCCTGGAGCCCCCTGGCCGGATGCAGCCACAGGGAACGGGGGTTCTGAGTTGGCAGGCCCCATTCCCGAAGCATCCACGGGCACTTCCCGAAGGGCTGACACCTGCTGCGCCTCAGCAGCCAGCCAACCTCCCTCCCTCTGGTCGGGCACTGCAAGCCACACAGCCACTTGTGTCCCCTGTGTCCCTCCCTGGAGGCCGCAGCGCGTTTTGGGTTTTGGCGCGGACGGGCCCCTCTCGGCTTCCGTAGTCCATTTGGCCCCGGAGCCTGCCAGACCCCTGGCTCTAGGAGGCTGCCCAGGGGCGCTGCCAACAGCCCCCAGGTGCTGGCTAGCCGCAGCGGACGGCCACGGGGGGAGCACACACACCTGCGAGTGTCCCCGGGCCGCACACACGAACTGCCCCGCGCTTCCCGGCGTTGCAAATAGGCCCCCCGGGAAGCCCCGCCCGCCCTAGGTGCTTGTCGGTTGGGGCCGACGCAAGGTGGTTGACTGGGGAGGGCTGCTGCTGCCACACACCCACTCCTGAAGCCCACTGGGGCGGTCCAAGGGCGAGGAGCTCGGAGCTCGGTCATGGCTGTTCCAGCAGAACTTTTTGAGGGTGGACGGACACGCCCGCGGGCAATCAGGTGTTGCGGGTAGGCCCCGGGGGCAGGCCCTGCTGAGTCCCCGAGCGCCACCTGGGTTCCTGCCACCACCCTTGGGCCGGGAAGAGGTGCCACCTTGTGCGTAGAAGCCCTGCACACAGGCAAGAAGCCCCCCAGGCCCGCGGCGCACCCGACCCTGGAGCCCCCTGGCTGGATGCAGCCACAGGGAACGGGGGTTCTGAGTTGGCAGGCCCCATTCCCGAAGCATCCACGGGCACTTCCCAAAGGGCTGACACCTGCTGCGCCTCAGCAGCCAGCCAACCTCCCTCCCTCTGGTCGGGCACTGCACGCCAC